>NC_068985.1:37943910-37946876 GCF_001194135.2 Octopus bimaculoides
CATGGAAAGGTTTCTTTGATCTCGCTAACCGACTTTAAATAGTTTAAGTATATTGCATGAGCTTGTGTTTTTATCCCCTTCATTCGTGACTCTGTGTACGCGTGTGTATGTATGTATGTATGTATGTAAGTATGTATATGTATGCATGCATGCATGTACACACATACATATATACATGCACACTCATATACACAAACATTTATGCATGCAAAAATATACAGGTCTATATATACATGTGTGTGTGTGTGTGTATGTGTGTGTATGCGAGTGTATGCGTGTGTGTGTGTGTGTGTATGCGTGTGTATGCGAGTGTATGCGTGTGTGTGTGTGTGTGTGTGTGTGTGTGTGTGTGTGCTTGCACTGTAAGGATGCATGCTTGCGCACGTTATCTTTGCAAAATAGCAAAATACGAAATCAAATCTTCTGCAAGCCATATCGGTAGCAATATCTCATCTTCAGCATATTTGAATTAAAATGTTAATAAATAATATGCGTTTGAATGGAATTTCTTTGATGTTTGGCAAAAATATTCTCTTTTTCTTTATTACAAAACTCAATTCACTTTACGTTACTTTCTAAATATCTTTCATATGGTAGAGACTAAATGAAAAGTATCATCTCACTTTCTTCTTTTTTAGTGATTTTTGATACAATTCTTTGATGACGATAAGACCTTTGAGACTCTCACTTTCAGAAAGATCCAATACGTAGTTCAGTTACTAACTAGGTAGTTCATCTTAGAAACCAGTGATACTGAAAGTAATTTAAGCAGTAGTATAGACGTGTTTGGTAATAGCTATATAACATTTTGCAAAGGAAGTAATAGGATATCTTGGTGCTTTTGAATTTAGGTGTTCTTGACTCCGAGAAACAGGTTGATTCAATAACTTTATCTAACGCTCACATATCAAAATCCGACAACAGATAGTGATGGCTCCATACAACAGAGTTAAATTTGAAACCTTTTACTGTAGCTTTGACTTATTACTTATAGCAATCAATGTAGTCTGGCTTCTACATCTCTCCTGTCATTTCACTTGTAATTCACACTTGTTAGTAAGCACAAGACGACGAGGTACACATGAGATTTAATGACTATTAGTAACGTTTGGGTGAACTGCAGAAGCTCACATCTGACAAAATTTAACAGTGTTTCTTAGAGATATTAGATCTTTCTTCTAATCTTCACTTCCACCATATATCCGAAATAATGACTTATTTTCATATTGAAACAGACAAGATTTGGTTTGTGGCAACAAAGAACTGAATCTTTTTGGCGATAAATATAAGATCTATTAATGTGAAGACAGAACCATAAACATTGCACACATTACCTGAATTACTTGTTGCCATTTATAAGAACCTCTGTTGAAAATATTTGATTTGTATCTAACATTATAGGTTCTTAGCAAAGAATTTATTTACTTAGTTCCTGTCTACTGAGACAAAACAATGCAAAGGGAAATTTTTTCGCCCTTGAGACCAAGCTCTTTTACCGATTTAAACTATTAAACGAAGGAGTCCTCTACGCAGCTGTTTGGCATGCTAGAAATAAGGATACTTTTATACCATACAATTCAAGATTTCTGTGAATATGGGCTCGCATTTTTGTTGGTGGATCTAGGTTGACCTTGAGTAAATCTACTACTACTAACATGGAGAACAACAACCTGAAAAATGTTATGTAGAACCTTGTATAATGATCCAATGATACGCGTACAAGTTTCACGGCATAGCTATAAATCAACTTTATACATCATAAAACACACAAAATACCTGGCTATTTCTTTATAAACATTAAATAGACCTCGATTCTTTTAATGCAGATAAACGCTGTTGATGCATATATCCCCTTCTATCTCGATTCTCTTAGTATAAATAAATAGTCTTTCTAGAATAGTCACAGTAAATGGAAATTGTTTTCAAAAAGTACCTGTTGTTTCTATTTGTTTTTGTTAGCGTTCTGTTTGGTTGTCTTGCAATCTGTTTTCAGGAAAATAGATTTTATTTACCATACACAGAGTTCTTTGTTTGCCAAGCTTTCTGTGAATATGTACACATACACATGCGTCTATAGGTGTTAGATATATATACGTGCTTGTACATATGTGTGTGCTGGCGCGCGCATATTTCCCCATGTGGTTTGAAGATTTCGTTTTTCTGACGTTTGATTCCCAGAAGACAACTTTGGCGTGTATATAGCTAGCTGCTGGTTGTTATAAATCTACTCTTCCTTCTTGGCTTATTGCTGGCTCTTTCAACACTTATACATACACAAAAACTTAGCACAACAAACGTATGTATAAAGTAATGTATTCATATGTTTCTAAAAAGACTCAACAAAAATTACTTTAACTTCACTTTTATTATTTAAGCGCGTGCGCACGTATATGCATACAATCATAAAAGCAAACAAACTATACAGAAAAAGAAAGGCATTCTTTTGAGTCCAAATATGGTTACATATAGGCATGCACATCAGCAGACGCACGTGCGCGCGCACGCAATACACATAACCTCATATACATTCACACACAAACACACTTCACTTGAATCTACAGTGACATTTATAACATTCTTTACATACAGACTTATATAAATACACTACACATAAATCATGTCCGTGTGTGAATGAATTATATGTATATATGAATGTGTGTATGTATGCATGTATTTGTGTGTGTGTATATATATATATATATATGTATATATATATATATATATATATATATATATATATATATATATATATATATATATATATATATATATATAGATAGATAGATGTGTGTGTGTGTGCGAGAGTGTGTGTATAATATATATTACATATATATTATATGTATGCATTTATACAAATGTATGTATGTGTGTGTGTATTGCATATATGCATATATATAATATATATGTCTGCGATATAATATGTATATATGTAATATATATATATATATATATATATATATATATAT
>NC_068985.1:37946886-37947574 GCF_001194135.2 Octopus bimaculoides
TATATATATATATATATATATATATATATAAGCACACGTACATATACATAAATATACGTATATATAAGAATGTCCACTCACACGGCATATATATAGTCATGCATACACATACCGCATATTTCTCAACATAGTTTGTTAATGTACTAAAGAATAATATATAAGCATCTCGAACAATAATACCTCTAACTGTTACTAAGGAAATGCCCCAAAATTTTTAGTACATAAACGTACACACAAACTCACACATATCAAGTGTGCGCGCGTGCAGTTTTATGCCTTCTGTCATAATTTTATTTAAATAATTATTTATTCTGCTTATCATTCTTGCTGTTTTTTTTCTTTTCAGTTTTCAATACTCATATGCTAAAAAGATAATGAGTAAATCCGACTGAAAAAAAAAAAATCTTTTAAAAATGTATTTTCCCTAATTGTATTCTATTTCCTTTCGTTTCTAGCCTCCTTTTCTCGTGTCTCTCGCTTAATTTGGTTTCTAATGGTTTATATTTCCTTTAAGATAATGGAAAACTCCATCTCTGCACTTTTTAATGTAGTCATATTTTAGCAATCTTTAGCTTATAATAATACTTTTACAGAAATCAGTATTACTTTCTGTCTGGGAAAAACGTGAATGTGTATGTTTGTGTATATATATATATATATATATATATATATATATATATATATATAT
>NC_068985.1:37948052-37951971 GCF_001194135.2 Octopus bimaculoides
AAATAGCGTGATCAGGATAAATTATCCATTTATTGCAGAAAAATACGCTACTGGCCAGCAATGAGACTCGAACTCACATCTCTGTGATTACGCGTCAAGTTGAATTTAACGTTAGCGTCTTATGAAGCTAAATTTATAAGTTCTAAAATTGCGGAAGAATTCGTTGCTGGGCAGTTTAGTTTAATGGTAAAACACTTGACGCGTAATCACAGAGCTGTGAGTTCGAGTCTCATGGCTGGCCAGTAGCGTATTTTTCTGTAATAAATGGATAATTTCTCCTGATCACGCTATTTATAGCATTATCACGCGTTTGAGAAATAAATTTATTTCTGTTCTTATATATATATATATATAAAGGTAGATCTATGTACGTATAATATATGCGTGGAGGTATATATATATATATTCTTTTATTCTATTGCATGTTCCAGCCCTAAGTTTGTGACTATGCTGGAGCGCCACCAATGTAATCATATTTTCAATGGCCAATCTTATGTGATTGAATTTTGGTGAAGGAGGGATTTTGACACTGATACCCTTTTTTGAGTCTCTTGCCTTGATATTGGTTTATCTGGGACCTTGGGTAACAGGAAGTCAAATTGTTTCTTTAAAACATCTTCTCTTAGTCCATGACAATCCGTCAGATGTTTTGGCAAGGTGTTGAATAGCTGTGGTGCCTTGCATCTCAAAGTATTGCAGCACATAATCCTCACTCTAAACTGGGACCTTTGGAGCAGTGTATTGGCGTCCAGTTTAGGGGATGCTATACCTCTCGTTTATATATATATATATATATATATATATATATATATATATATATATATATATATATATATAGTCAGTCAAATCGAATAATCGAACATTAAGAATAACAATAACAAAACGAGAGGACGTGCAGATGAAATGTTTGAGCGTGACGCTCGGTAAAAGTGGAAAAAAAAAGAGGGTTTTTAGCGTATCAAGTATAGCTTTTCGTCAGAAAGGAAAACGGATAAGTCTAGAGAAGGGAAAATAGCGCTAACTCCACGTGTGTGGCGTTGGGGAGCAATATAGCAGATAATTGACAGAAACGTTTTTTGCTGGAAGTAATTATATATATATTTTGAAGTCTTAGGACACAACAGTATCCGATCATATTGACCTGGGTCTAAACCATGTTATGCACAGTAAAAATTGTACGAATATATTTTTTGACGAGACAATCTCTACATAGATTTGTTACTATATTTATTATATATACCTCTCACTTTTCTTTTATATACATCATGATAGTTTATAACTCACTTAAATTCCTCCTGGATGGCTGGCTATAATCATGCGATACCATTGCCTCTGTGTGCTACGTGCATATCTTTTGTGTATGTGTTTGTTAAATTTTTATTCGATGTGTACATCAACATTGTGGTAATATGCGTATTATTTTATCACCGTTGCTTTAACGCCGTTGCGATAATTACGTTAGTATCATGTCTGCAGCAATTAAAACACTAATTTTAACTTTTTATTCAATTAAATTGTCGTAGAAACCAGCTGATATTAAAAGATATTAGCCGTCATTAGTAATAAAAGCTACAATATTGCAACTCTTTTAATCTTAATTGTTAGAAATTTTAGGCTGAAATATTTAACCAAGCTTAGTAAAATTGAATTACAGAGGCTTTCACAGGCTTTCGCTGTGAAATGTTTGGATGTGAAGCTCGATAAAAAGCTTCAGTACTGTTAATTGATTCGGAAGTTCTAGTTTCTGGAAAACAGTCTCGAGTTCGCAGTCAGATTAAGACATTAAGAAATCCATTAAGTTAATTAAGCTTTGATTGAGCATAGCATGTATATTTATATGTGATTGAAAACACATATACAATTACAATATAACACAAGCACGCGCATGTATGTGTGTGTGCATACGTATGTATGTATGTATGTATGTATATATGTATGTATGTATGTATGTATGCGTATACATACATAAGAAGACGTATAGAGAGATAGATAGATAGATGCGGCAACTTAGGCAAGTGTCTTGCACTGCAATGCTGGACCGACCAAAGCGTTGTGAGTGGATTTGATAGATGAAAACTGAAAGAAGCCTGTAGTACATAATGTATGTGCATATATCTGTGTTTGTGTTGTGTTCCCCCACCACCGCTTGACAACCGTTTCTGGTTTGTTTACGCCCTCGTAACTTAGTGGTTCGGCAGAGAGATTGAGAGAGTAAGTAACAAACTTTGAAAATTAAATAAACCGAAAAAGAAAGAACAACTAAATCGTGGGATCTATTTATTCAACTACACTCCTCAAGACGGTGGCACAGCATGGCCGCAGTCAAATAACCGAAATTAGTAATAGATATATATGTTACTGAAATAGCATTGGTTGAACGGTTCACCCAAATACATATATTTTGTTCTCCACAAGACTAGGTAGCCATCATTTATAGCGACACGACATGACTATTTTCTTTCTTATTCCTATTTGTCTTTCCCCTTTCGATAAGCTGCATAATAAATAGGTTATGTTTACAGGTGTTCACAGCATGTATGTTCCCTCCACCTCTGTTTATACACGACTGACATTTTCAAGTAATTTTCAAGTACTGCTTGCTTTGATGAATTTTCCTCTTGGTACGCCCAGTTCGTGGGACAATACCACATACTTGGCATCCTAAATCAGAATATCGTTGATTTCTTCTCGGAGGAAAGCAAAAAATATAAGACAGAAAGAGAGAGGGAGAGAGAGAGAAAAAGAGGAAAGACAGAAGGACAGAGAGAAAGAAACAGAGACAGAAAATGAGAGACAAAGGGAGAGTTTTATTCTCTAGTAAACTAACATTTGTCACTTTTCGAGATCACGCACATACTCAACGTACACTTGTTCGCACACAAAGATATAGCGCCACGCATAAGAAATCGCACCCGTATGTATGCATATATACTTATGTGTATGTATAATTAAGCAGGAAGTATTTTCGCAGACGGAGGGAAATTTTTGTAAAGAAGACCTGTTGCCAGGGAAATACGACAATATCTACGTGTATCCACCTAGTACATACATGCTGTCCGTCTGTCTGTCTGTCTTTCTGCCTATGTATGTATGTATGTATGTATGTATGTATGTATGTATGTATGTATGTATCTATCTGTCTGTCTGTCTAGTATATACATACATACACGCATACGTGTGTGTGCGCGCTAGCGTCCATCTATCTATATATATATATATATATATATATGCAGTTCTTACATATATACATACGGACTTGCATATTACATGCATACGCTCGCGCGCGCACACGCAAATAGAGAAATACACGTATACATACGCACAAATCACACACACTCGCACAAATGCACACACATAAGTGCGCGCACGCACACCCACATGCATGCACGCACGCATCTAGAATATGTCGCCTGACATATTTTGAGTTGGTACAGTCGCGTTTTACTCTAAATTTCCTGCAATGTTCACGTTTCTTCGTGAATATTTTCTCCCACCTCTAGCTAGCTTGTAGTAGTAGTAGTCTATTTTTCTGTCAGTTACAGAATAAAGGTCAATGTCATGAAAGCTTCTGTTATTTAAGATTATAAGTTTTGTACTGTGATTTTCTTGGAGTCGGCTCTTTAAGAAACGTTCACATAAATGTCATTTAGACTGTTATCAATAAAAAGAAAACTATATATACCGTTCACGAAAAAGAGTTATCTTACTTTCTCTCAAAGTTTATAAATTCTTCTGACACCAACTATATATATACATACGGTGCAAACGCAACTGTATGATAAGAAACTTGCTTTCCAACTACATGGTTTGGTGTTCAGTCCCACTGCGTGGCACCTTCGTCAAGTGTCTTCTACTATAGCCTCGGATCGACCAAAGCCTTGTGCGTGAATTTGGTAGACGAAAAATGAAAGAAGCTCAT
>NC_068985.1:37952162-37953418 GCF_001194135.2 Octopus bimaculoides
CTTAAAAAAAAAAAAAGTACTGAGGTTGATTCATTCGACTAAAATTCTTGAAAGCATTGCCCCAGCATGGCCGCAGTCTAATGACTGAAAAAAGTGAAGGAATAAAAAAAACTGCGTAATTAACATTAATTAGAGCCTTTAATGGTTTAATTGTCGCTCGTCGTGCGCATTGAATCACATGTGTGTGTGTGTATGTTTGTGTATGTGTGCTTGTGTTCGTGGGCAGGTATGTTTATTTGTTCGTGTGTGTGTGTGTGTGTGTGTGTGTGAAAGAGAGAGAGAGAGAGACAGAGAGAGAGAGTGCAAATTTGTCGCATAGGCGTAATATGGTCAAGAAGTTTACTTCGCAACTACGAGGTCCATGTTTCGGTCCTACTTACACGCATCTTGGAAATATTTATCATTTTTGCTAGTTTTCAGTCGAACATTACTTTGTAAGTGAAATTTGATAGGCGGAAACTATAGGAAAACTCGTCGAGTAGATTGTACATGTAATTCAATAAGACTAAACTTGTCATTGACTGTGTCACGCTGATATTATGTTTGAATTACGTTAAGATGACATTCGTTAGTGGTATCCTCAAACAGTTTCCACGTTAATTCAGGAGTAGGTTAATCAGTTAATCGAACAACAAAACACTCATCGTCGAGCAACGGAGATCCACCATCTTATATTCATGTTGTTAAATCAAGGCGCGTTCGATTCACGGTCTGGTCAGTACATTGTGTTCTCGAGCAAAACACTTCATTTCACGTTGTTCCAGCTCACACGGCTGTAAATAGGTAACCCCACGACGGACTAGCGTTCTGAGCAGAAGTGTGACGTAATTCGAAAGCACAAACAATGCAAAGCGCATTGTGATCAGTGATGTGTAACAATGTCCTATAGTCTGGTCGATCATGTGATAAACAGCTTTAAGGACGTAAATAAACCAACACCGGTGAACACAGACATGAGCACACACATACACGTATATATATGTGTTTGTGTATATATATGTGTTTGTGTATATATATATGTATATGTATATATATATATATATGTATGTATGTACGTATGTATGAATGTATGTAAATGTATATATATATATGTATGTATGTGTGTGTATATACATATATATAAATGTATGTATATATATCTATATCTATATACATATATGTATGCATATATATAATATATATATATATATATACATATATAAATATATACACACACACATGTATATATATATATATATATATATATATATATATAT
>NC_068985.1:37954640-37959882 GCF_001194135.2 Octopus bimaculoides
ATATATATATATAAATATATATAATTGATTTTCTTCAGATTTCCTCTACCACGTCTACTCGAGGACCGGGGCTATTGTAGAAAACATTTGTCCAAGTTGCTACGCAGTAGGGTTGAACCCGGAACAACGTGGTTAGGAATCAAAATTCTTACCACACAGCATTGCCTGCGTCTCTCGATCCAATAGCTATTATTCTAACATTCTTCTCCAACTATGTTTGCTGTGACATAGTTGGCATTTCAGCTTCACCTAATACGAATTAGTTTATCAAACACCATATCACAGTTGTCATTATCAAGAATAGATCTAGGATTGATAAATAATGATTTATTTTGATTAGGTTTCTGTGATAATTACATAGAGAGTAATGTACTTGATTGAATTAACTCCAGATCCTTTCTGTAACTAGTTTTATGGACTACGAAAGGACAAAAGACAGATGTAGACTCTGGAATGGTTGGAACTCAGAATGGTAAGATACAAAATGAGCGAAGGTATGTCTGTGGGATTAAGAAGTTCGATTCACAATAACGTGGTTTCAAGTTTGTTCTGAGTGAGCCATGGGCTCACAAATTCTTTGGAAATGGAATTTGGTTGATGGAAAATGAGCTGGATGCACTTTCCATGGGGGACAATGAATAGAAACACATTACAGAGAGAGGGAGAGAGAGAAAATGATAGAGACAGGACAGGGTGTGGAGAGAGAGGGTGAGTGTGTGTGTATATAAACTTCCATAAAAGAAAATATGCCAGAGCAATTTTGTTTTCAGTTTTATTTTTGCTTTTTTTTTTTTAAATTGCATTATTTAACTTTGTTTTGAAAATAAGCATTCATTTTATCTTTACATTAAAACCAAGAAATTTGAAAAAGTTGAATTCAAACAATTGCTTGTGTACCATATTTCCTGGTAATATCAGTGATGGTAAAAAGACGAGTACTTTCAAATTTACCCGTCATAGGACGACGGGTAACTCTTTCTTTCTTTCTTTCTTTCTTTCTCCCCCCATCATGTATATACATATATATATGGGTGTGAAAGAGGTACCGCATTTCCCTTGGTTTTCTCAGTATATCCTTTTTTTCACTTTCATTGCGTGAACCTGATTAGCCCAGTGGAAGCCTGTAATCATCACTATTGGCCACCGACGCTGTAAAAGGTAACGAAATTTTTCTTGGAAAGTGTTGATCTCATCAAGAAGATATTAAGGAAAATTACGGGCATAGGGTGGGGGGGGGGTTTGAAGGTCATTAATTTTCCCATTTATCTACATCTATTATTGATATGTATATCGGCAAAAGACCCTCTCACCAACACACATGTGGAAAAGATATATGCGTGCGCGCCTACAGATATCATTAAAACATAGCTTGGGCTGCCTTTCAAAGATTCTACGCGAAACAACCTTGATGATAATCAATTTTTGATTAGCGTCTCCATTAAAAAGAAAAAAAAATGGGTGTCATATTGCTTAGCCCCTGGTCAGCTGTAATCAAACAGATCTATACTCAAAAAGTATTCTTGATGTAACTGTACATTTTTCTTTGTTTCTTTTCTTCTTGTCTTGCATTATCCTACGTGTCTTTGCCTTTCTAGGCCAACTCCTAGATTGATTTATTATCGCCCTAATTAATTGCTACTTTTAATACAGTTAATTATTGTGATTGACTTCCAACAATTTCGAATCCCAAATGTTGCCATTTACATACGTTACTAATAACCTTTGAAAAAGCAAGAACGTTTCGCACTCACTGATTTCTTTTTTTAAAACACATTTCAGGCATTTTTATGTATCTAAGGACTCTAATTCTGAAGCTAAGATTTTTACAGAATGGGAGATGGTGCAATTTTTAGCAGGAAATACATTATGCTTGAACTTAGCTCTTTCTTTACAGTATGTCATTGTACAGTTGTACATTGAACATGCTTGCACAGAATGTCATTTATATAAGTTAATTATACTAAATCCTTGCTGCTGCCCTTTTCATAAACTTCACCTCTTTCTCATTTCCTATTTTTAACCTAACTTACTCCCACCCTTTTACTTAGAGTGGACATTACCGTAAAGAAAATGACGTCAATGCTTGTCATAGACAAGGCGAGAGGGTCAATAAAGTCGGTATTAGTTTTCTAATTCCTCTCACGTTGTACATTCAAACATTCGAATCATTCTGTTGGAATGATTCTCTTGTTCAAAAAAGCGTAAAGTTATTCTAAACATTAAACTGCTCACCCGCACTGCTGTTCTAAGCCCTTACGGTGGACTTCTTCAATAGACATGGCTTTCTCTCTCTATCTACCTCCATCTCTTCACCACCACCCTTTCTTTCCTTTTTCTTTTCTTCTTTTCTTTTTATTATTTAGCTTTACTTATTCAAGCTGGTTTTAAACAGTAGAAACTTTTGTAAAGGAAAGACACTTCACATTTCATCTGTCAGTGATTGCCGCCAACAAGAAATCCTAAACCTGTAAATTGTTTTTGTGAAAACCATTATCATGCGGCTATTTTGGTTAGAACAGCAGCGTATATTATGAATACTTGTTGTTCAATAAAGAAATGGAGCAGTTAAATTTTGTTGCAGATACGTATAAATAATGTCAACTGTCTCAAAAAACATAACTATATGAATGCAGCAATTATTTCGACTTCGTGCAAGATTTAATGTTCTTGCTAAGATGTCATGTGTGTTTGGATAGTTAAGATACCAATAATCTGGTCTGGTTTTCCGTTTATCATTGAAATGACGATTTGCATTGGAAATCACGCTCTGTTGCTCTGCGAAGTATGCTAAAAGGTTGCTGTCCTGAACATAAACGGATCTTTTATAACGAATAAACACATGCAATGGGCACTTGATAAAACGAGAACAGATTTTATTTACGCAAGAACAACGCCTGTAGTAGTAGTAGTAGTAGTAGTAGTAGTAGTAGTAGTAGTAGAAGGAGCAGCTGCTGTCTTGATGACGGTGTATTTATCGTTGTTGTAAAAGCTGAAATATATCTAAAATCCTTGAGATGGGCAGCAGTTAAAAATAATGATGATAATAATAAGAATAATAAAAATGGTATTGCTGAAAATCGGGAGAGGAACCAAGAAGGAAACGAAAAAAAAATTATGTTTAAAATCACAGATAACGCCAAAATTGATGTAATCGACTAGTAATTTCCCCCAAAATTTCAAGTCTTTTGCCTGTAGTAGAAAGGATTATAATTAGAAGAGCAATAGATTGGCGCAATTTTCACTGTGTCGAGCAAAATTCCTTTTCGCGGGTCTTTACGTTTTTGGTAAAAAATCTTGCCAAGATCGATCTCAAGTTTCATTGTTTCTGCTCCATTCAAAGTATTCCAAAATGTAATCGAAATAGAAGCTGTCTTCCAAATGTAATCAAATTAGGTGCTGGGTGGAAAGTCCTGACCGATGTCTCCTCTATAGATCGGGCCGAGCATATGTGCTGAGTCTTAAAAACGGAGGACAAAACATGTTACTGGTTATTGCAAGTACACTGCACAGTTGCTAATAGATTGGTTCTATCTCACATGTGAGAAGAAGTAATGAGGGGAGTGAACCACTAACAGATATATTCGTTAATGCTGACATTAACTATTGATTTTGCGATTCCTTTTGGGTGAGTGCTGAGTTCCTGGTGAACTTTGTAGATCATAAGGCATCCCTTAATTCTACCAATTTTAGGAGCACAAAGAAAGCAGAGTGACTGAGAAGGCAGAAGGTCCGGTTGTTAAACATATAAGAATAAGGGTCTCATGAGTGACTCGTGATGAAAAACACAGAAGGGACGCGGCATTCAGTAGCAGTTGTGTCTAGAGTGGATGTATCTGAGTGATCAGGTCGCAGGTTGCATGTCGAAAATTCACGCACTATAAATTCAAGTGAATTTAACATATTTGTATGTTGTTGAATTACCAACAGAAATCTTTCACGACATAGTTGTCTCTTTATGTAGGTTTTCAATGCTAGTTAATACCTCTCGCATCTCCCTCAAGATGCTGAGATAATGTAATGGTAGGCCTGCTTTATTAGAATCTTAACAAAATTAAACCATGTATAACACATTTGCATATACTACAAAATCTGACAATAATTACCAGATTACCAACATAATGTGGATTACGAATATATAATTATACGAGTCCTGTCGATATGGAATGCTAAACAATAAAATCTGAAGTTCCGGGGGCTCTAGGCGTATTTCATATAAACTAAATTTTTAAAATGAGAGAATCTCTAACAGGCCACTCAAAGAGTCATATTTTTACTTTGCTCGTATTTTCACGATGCATTTTTCAACAATTCCGGGCCAATATGCAAATTGTTCAAATAACAGATCTTAGAGTGGTTTGGTTTGTAATTTACACGCATTGTTGTGTAGGCAACTCGGTGAATGAATGACTGGCTCTTATCTCTGTAAAAGTAAATTGTAAAATAAAACATAGTACATACCCCATAAAGCCATCCTGAGAAAGACATGCAACAGAAACGCAGCCACATCACATACAAAGCTAAATACACCGACAGGCACACATGGACACATTTATTTACTGATGTATAGATAAAAACACATACATACACCGACGCACATTCACTGCTTCGCTCTTGCTCATGCATGTACATAAACATGTATGCACGCTCAAACACAAACATACTACACCACGTACACTCACAGACAATTCTTCAGCTATCAATTGTCCAATATCTATAAACTATTGCGAATGTCAGTAATTATTGCATTCTCTCGAATAAATTCCGTCGCTAACATTGCAATAAGGGGAGGTATGAAAAGAGGCATGCATTGGCAAGCACCACAATGATAGGGAACATTCCACGAAAAAGGGACACTTCCTCATGCCCCATCCCTTTCTTAGCTGCTTCTACATGTTGGTTACTGAACATCCTTCAATGTGTTAATTAATCACTGAATGCGAACGACAGCGATTTTTAAAGTCAGAGAAGCACATACACATACATGAGGATATATATACATATATTAATGTTTGTTGCTGGAAAGGGAGGTAAGAGTAGAAACAGAGAAACAGTCCGGCTGTGTGTGTGTGTGTGTGTGTGTGTGAGAGAGAGAGAGAGAGAGAGAGAGAGAGATATGTGTATAGGATAAGAAGAATTTATTAAATGAAAGCGTACGAGAGGGAGGAGAGAAAATGAGTTACACGAGAGGTCAGATTCGCAGCCATTTTGTTAAATCTCACTCTCTCTCTCTCTCTCTCTCTCT
>NC_068985.1:37960213-37962841 GCF_001194135.2 Octopus bimaculoides
ATATATATATATATATATATATATATAATGTATGTGTAATGTATGCATATTCATATGTATATACATATGTATATATATATATATATGTGTGTGTGTCTGTGTGAGTGTGACAGCGCGTGCATTTATGCGCAGAGATCGAAAGAAGGGGAAAGAAAGTATTAGAAAAGGAAGAAAGACGTGCTCAGGAAGAAAATCTGAAGTGGTGGGAACAAAAAAAGGAATAACCAAGTACAGAAAAGGAAGGAATGGGACAATGACACAAAAGAAACAATTAAAAAAAAGCTCTAGGTGACATAGAGGACAGTGGTCATGTAGGTCATTCTACCGAGGGTAGTGGTCGCTGTGGTAGCGATAGTAGATGTTGGTGACAGTTGCCATTAATTTAGTGATAGCAACGGCAGCCGTGACGATAACAACAACAATGGTAGCATGGATTGTGGTGCCGTTAACCTACAGGGATGAAAGTATTGTGATTGTTGTGGTCGGTTGTAGGCGTGGTGGTGGCAGTGATAGACAGGAGGTGAAGGTAGATGTACTGACGGTGATAACAAGTGAGGTTGTTGTTATTCATTGTAATGTTGATAATGATAATTGTGGCTGTGACTAGAAGCAAATGGAGAAAGTGAACGAGAACTAGTAATGAGGGGATTTGAAAAAGGAACTAATAATGTACGATTTGAAACATCTACCACTCCGCTTTTTTGTTGATTCATCTTAGAGAAGTGGTTTCATATATAAATGTCGAAGTAGAAAGGCGACGAGCTGGCGAAATCATCAACATACCGGACAAAATGCTTAGTGGTATTTCTTCCGGCTCTTTACGTTTGGAGTTCAAACTCCGTTGAGGTCGACTTTGCCTTTCACTTTGTCTGGGTCGATGAATGAAACACAAGTTGCAATCGACGTTTCTCACAATCCAGCAAAATATCAGGTTTTGCGGCTATAGTAGGAATAATAATAATAATAATTTTTACTTCTGAGTTCAAATTCCTCCGAAGTTGACGTTGCCTTTCATCCTTTCGGGGTCGATAAATTAAGTACCAGTTATGCACTAGGGTCGATGTAATCGACTAGTTGTCTCCCTCCCAAATTTCAGTCCTTGTGCCTTTAGTAGAAAGGATTATTATTATTATTATTATTATTATTATTGTTGTTGTTGCTGTTGTTGAAAGCGGGACAGAATCGTTAGCACGCCAGGCAAAATGCTTAGCGGCATTTCGTCCGTTTTCACGTTTTGCGTTCAAATTCCGCGTGGTCGGTTTGCCTTTCATTCTTTCAAGGTCAACAATTGAGCACCATGGTCGATAACATCGTTAAAGTAAAGTAACGTATAAGCTGGTGGTCGACATAATTGACTAATCCTCTTACTCAAAGTTTTGGCTTGTGTCTATGTTAGAAACAATTATAATTATTGTTGTTGTTGTGATTGGTAACATCCCACAGAACACTGCTTTGGGGGTATTTTCTTCCGATATTACTTGACGGAAAAAGGCATCGTATTGTTTCTGTACATCGATAAAGCGCTTAGAAAATGACTGTTCTGCTCTACATTTCAGTTTCTTGCATCAATAATCTGCTCCTTTAATTCAGTGGTTCTCAATCGTGCTCTATATGGCCCTTAGGGGTCCATATAAAATTTTGTCGTTAAAACTTATCTGCAACAAATTGGTTATACTCCTACAACGCCCAAAATATTTCTGCAATATTTTTTATCTTCATAAGATTTAATTATAAAAATATAATAGGATTTTTTAAACATCAAATGGCTAGGAGGGGAAAAGAAGAAAATAAAACGGGGCGGGGGCATAGGTAAAAAATGTTTTAGAAACACTGCTTTAATTGAAGAAAACAACAATCAAATGCAAAAAAAAAAAAAAAAAAATCCAGATCTGTCATCAACGTTTATTCCCCTTCGGAAATTATGAGTTTACTTCCATTATGTAAATTACAGAACTTTAGTGATCCAAATGGATGAAGCCCTTGAATTTGAAAGAAAATTATGACGCGACATCCTAAAGCAGTTAATATAAACTTAAAACCTGAAATTTCCTGTATCTAAGTACCCTAGAATTAAATAAAAATCAATATGCCCGACTAGGATTTCTTATGTATATAAGCATTCTATATAGTTAACGCAAAATGTGAGACTGCATTTCTTTAATCTGTAGAATCCTTAAATGCGTGTATGTGTGTATATGTATGTGTCTTATATGAATCTGTTAATCACAAATAACATTCGATTCCACGAAACGTTATCTGAAGATTTCGTACTTTTTGCAGACTCCCAAATTTACAGACAACAGTTTATTAATTACATATATCTATGACATATTCATTAATGGCTAAAAATGATCGAAGGCAATTGCCTCAACCATCACCACCACCCAGTACAACCAATTCTTCTTCTTCTTCTTCTTCTTCTTCTTCTTCTTCTTCTTCTTCTTCTTCTTCTTCTTCTTCTTCTTCTTCTTCTTCTTTTTCTACTACTACTACTACTACTACTGTCGGATCTGCAGTTGCTGTTACGTCTGTTGTTGCAGTTCCAGTAACATCGTGCATTGCCTCGCTTTTCGGATTTTAGGAAAAAACACCCGTTTCTTAGAAACATTCACTTTAAACAATACATAT
>NC_068985.1:37962962-37965316 GCF_001194135.2 Octopus bimaculoides
GTGTGTGTGTGTGTGTGTGTGCGTGTGTGCGCGCGCGTGTACAAACAGCCGCAGACTATTTTGTTTTAGTATTTTAATGCTCTAGAAGACGGAAGTTTGCGCCCATGGGCCGTTGTCTGGAGTTCTGGAAGTGGAAGTAAAAACTTCTGCATGTGGATCCCTGGCTCGAATTTTTTGCAACAGAATAGACTCTCTGCTGAAAACACCAAAGGGCCAGCAGTGTTAAACCGAGCGATGAATTAATTTAGCTACACAAGAACAGGAACCACGCAACTATGCCTGTGCTCATCGATGCAATAACCAGCATTATTATGAAAATGTGAATGTTCAATTTCAAATCGGCAATTAATACCTGAGTATTTTTTTAAATCGACCATTCGTACACTTTCTTCAAAATTAATTGTTTTTCCACCAACGCCACTGTCCCTGAATCATACATAGTTGCCTACTATCATATTTAATCTTCGCTGTTCTGGATAGCATTTTGGAAACTTTTGTAATTCCATATTCTGTAGTGGCTTATTGATTTGAGAATCGTTAACACCTCTGTCTGTACCTGTCTCTCTGTCTGTTTGATGTCTGTTATATATATCTTTTACTATCTTTTATCTTTTATGATCACTGGACTGTGGCCATGCTGTGGTACCGCCTTGAAGAGTTAGTGAAACAAGTCGACCCCATCGCTTATTTTTTGAAGCCTGGTACTTATTCTATAGTTCACTTTTTGCTGGATCGCTATATTTCGGGGGACGTGAAGAAAACGATAATGGCTGCCAAGCGATGGTGGGGATCAAACAACACGCACACGCACCATACTCAGAGACACATATGTAATATTCAGCCTGTCTTTTTCAACACAAATCTTTCCATTCTTGTTGTATATCCTGCCTTTTACCGGCATCACAGTCGTTTTGTCAACCATAACTGGATGAACACTATGTGGTGTTTATGACGGCGACAACAACAACAATAATGATAATAATCCTTTCTACTTTAGGCACAAGACCTGAAATTTTGGAGGAAGAGGAGGTGGAGTAGGAGTAAGAGGAGAGATCGATCCCAGTGTTTCACTGGTACTTTCCTCGTGGATTTGAAAAGATGAAAAGCAAATTCGAACTCAGCAGAATTTGAACTTAGAACGTAAAGTAGAACAAAATGACGCTAAGCGTTTTGCTCGACGTGCTAATGATTTTGCAAGCTCACCGCCTAATAATAATAATAATAATAATAATAATAATAATAATAATAATAATAATAATAATAATAATAATAATAATAATAATGTAGCCACAACAGAAGTTGCTGGAAAAATAGCTGATGACCGGAACTCCAAAAAAAAAAAAAAAAAAAAAAAAAAAAGAGACCGAGAACACTATACTAGCTGCGCAGGATCAAACTTTGGCCACGATTCTGAGGAATGAACAAGCGTCTCCGCTGAGCTGCATCTGCAATAGTGGATGAAACCATTGCTCATATCACGGATGAATGCTCTAGACTTGCCCAAAACTACTACAGGTTGTGGCGATACGACCGGGTGGCGAAAGTGCTACATTGGAAACTGTGCGAAAAGGGGGGGGGGCTAGAGAGAGGCAAGACGTGGTATGAGCAGAAATCGCAGAGAGTGTCAGAGTCGAAGACTAGCAAAATCCTCTGGGATTTCCCAATCCAAACATCAGGTGCAAGAGCGTAACAGACCGGACCTAGTAGTGGTGGACAGGGAGTCGATAAAATAAGTACCAGTTGACTGGGGTCAATGTAATCGATTAAACCCCTCCCCCAAAATTGCTGGCCTTGTGCCAAAATTTGAAACCAATATTGTGTTTTATAATAGATACCTAGATATTTGAGAGTCTACCCTCTTTTTCTTTTAACTTGCGTTTTCCTCCACGTTTTTCTTTAAAAAATAAATCATGTCCATACACGTGTATATGTATGTATGTATGTATGTATGTATGTATGTATGATAATTCTGAAAGCCACTTCAGGTGACTTTAAGACCACTCATGATTAGTTCTTATTTGAATTTTCATTTGTTCTGCATATTTCTATAAATTGAATGAATTCACTTTGTTAAACAGTGCAGATAGAAAAGACAATTTGACAAGTCGGTGACATGTAACCTTAAGCTACGTTTTGTATATTAGCCGATAATTGAAAGCCAGTTGGGTGTTTTCAAATCACTTCAAATCTATATTTGTTTCAAAGAAGTAGAACATCTCCACGAATAAAAAAAAAAGCAAATTGTATTTTTGTTCCAGTTAATCTTTTTTTATTTAACAAAACTCACTAGATTTTAGAATCATGCATTCATCATCATTCCGTTGAATATTAAAAAAAAAAAATAATATATATAT
>NC_068985.1:37965515-37969656 GCF_001194135.2 Octopus bimaculoides
AACGCACGAAATAACTATATATTATAAAGGTTATTTATTCATATACTAGACGTGAGCTTTAGATTCCTGTCTAAATTGACATGAAAACTCTGCAGTATCAAAAGATTACCTCTTATTTTATATCGCTCTCTACTATCAGAATTAAATTATTGATTTCAAATTTTGGCGCAAGGTCAGCAATTTTGGGGTGCGGGTTAAGTTGATTACAACAACCCCACAGTTCAACTGGTACTTATTTAATCCGAAAGAACGAAAATCAAAGTCGACCTCGCCGGAATTTGAACCCAGAGAGTAAAAACGGACGAAATATCGCTAAGCGTTTTCATCAGTGTGCTACCAATTCTGCCAGCTCACCGCTTTTGTCAGTACTAAGATATTCTTTTCTACTCTAGGCACAAGGCCCGAAATTTTGGGGAAGGGAACCACTCGATTAGATCGACCCCAGTACGCAACTGGTACTTAATTTATCGATCCCGAAAGGATGAAAGGCAAAGTCGACCTCGGCGGAATTTGAACTTAGAACGTAAAAACAGATGAAATACCGCTAAGCATTTCACCCGGCGTCCTAACGTTTCTTATTTCTTTATTGCCCATAAGGGGCTAAACATAGAGGGGACAAACAAGGACAGACAAAGGGATTAAGTCGATTACATCGACCCCAGTGCGCAACTGGTACTTAACTTATCGACCTCGAAAGGATGAAAGGCAAAGTCGACCTCGGCGGAATTTGAACTCAGAACGTAAGGGCAGACGAAATACCGCTAAGTATTTCGCCCGGCCTGCTAACGTTTCTGCCTGCTCGCGGCCTTCCAGTACTAAAATGTTAAAAAATGAAACAGACAAAAAGGAAAACATTGTTTTAGAAAATACCTGAGTAGAAAACTAAAATTCATTGAGTATTGAAGAAAATCAGTGCTCTTGCGTTTGTAATGTTTTAACTGTCAGAGGAATGAAAAACTGAAATCTTACAATTAGAAATCGCCGAACTCGACATCAAAGTAACTGAAAAGTTTGACCATCAAATCTTCCAAATCCTTCACTTTTTACTCTGCTTGAAACATTATTGTAGTAGTGTTGTAGTTTTGTTATTTTTGCTTTCCCTTTGGTGTAACCTGATTATACGTAGGCATGCATATTCTAGTTTGCCTCAGAAAATTACATTATGTAAAATATCCTGGATATATTGAGGATTTTTTAGTCAGGACAATCGAAAATTCCAAGTGTAATCGGGTCCGCCTGCGATACATTTATACAGTCACTGAAGCCACCGGAGCTCCAACGAGCTTCACCGGAGCTTCACTAACTCGCTCTATTGTAAAGATATATGTTGTGTATTCAGATATTATATTCTAATAGTTTGATATAATGGTATCTTCAATCATATCTAATTTTATATCAATCATATCTAATATTAGATTATATCAACAAATTACCGGAAATAGATCAGTTGTATAATAATAATAATAATAATAATAATAATAATAATACCCTGGGAAGCGTGAAGGCGCATGGCTCAGTGGGTTGAGCGTCGGGCTCAGAACCATAAGGTAGTGAGTTAGATTCCCGGACCGGGCTGTGTATTGTGGTCTTGAACAAGACGCTTTATTTCACGTTGCTCCAGTTCACTCATCTGCAGAAATGAGTAGTGACGTCACTGGTGCCAAGCCGTATCAGCCTTTGCCTTTCCCTTGGATAACATAGATAGCAAGTAGAGGGGAGGCTGGTATGCATGGTTGACTGCTGGTCTTTCATAATCAACCTTGCCCGGACTTGGGCCTCGGATGCGCCTCGGAGAGGAGCCTTCTAGGTGCAATCCTATGGTCATTCATGACCGAACGGGTTTTTTTTTATTTACCATTTTACTCTGGGAAGCAATACATGGCCACAGGAGCAGAGATTGACAAGCTGCAGCATATGTTGACCGACAGTAGCCTATCTGTTCCTGAGTTGAAATCGGCAATGGAGAACATGGACTATTGGAAAAACGTCTGTGCGAATCGAGGAAGATCGATCTAAGAAAACTATTAAGTTAATACAATTGAAATTTTACCCTTCTGACTAAACTGATAATAAATATTTAATTTTTGCATAGCATTCTAATTTTTAGAGACACGTCTGTATTTGTATACATTCATCGCACCAAACAAACAAAAAAAAAGGGAAAATGGCGAAGTAACAACAAAACAAAACAAAAGCTACACGAAATAATGTCACATTTCATTTAAACGTCATAGACAATATTTAAAATGATTTATATTTCAAGTCGCTTATTTACAGATAATTCATGATGTGTGCACCAATGGCATTACAATTTATATAATGGGTTGCAAGTATGTGTAAAAATAATCACATTTTAATCAATTTCTTAAATTAAACAGAGAAACACAAAGAAATAAATTTGATTTATCGAAATTTTTCGTGAATTTTTACTTGATGTTTTCCATGTAACTGTTTTGTTTCTGTGACATTTTTTCCATAGCATTTTGCCTTGTGACATTTTCTACTAAGATTCAGTAAAATAACCTAAATTACAAAGTTCCTTATGAACACACACACACACACACACACACACACACACACACACACACACGCACACGCACACGCGCGCGCGCATACACCCACACACCTTCTTATTCAGTTTGTTTTTGTATTCATAGTAATTAATTCTTTAAAACACAAGGTGTGGTGGCCTAAATTTTTGAAATTAGTGGAACCATTTCATTTTAATTAGAATAACAGACATGAAATCTCTAAACGGTTTGATGGAACCTTAATTTCTTTATTGCAATACTTAGAGCCAAATTTCTTTCTCCTTTTTCTTTATGGCCCGTGTAAAGTAAAATGAAAACAAAAAAGAAAATATGTAACTAAAGAACATTACCTCTTTTACCTCCCTCATGTTTTTTAGCTGTAAAATAGAAGCTACATAATTGTTTCACGTTACTTAGGGTTCATAACTTATGTCTTGTGACTGCTTTTATATTTTACAAAACATACATTAGGTTGAAAGTTGTATTTTATATGAAGCAGGGTAAATCTTCCTGATTAGAACCTTGTGTTTAGTTCTTAAAACAAAGAGACAGGGCTTCTGTTGTGAAATAACCGAAGAAACATAATATATATTAAGATGAATTTTTCGGTACAAAGCTTTATCTAGTTTTTTTAAAGCGAGTTCTTTTTTCTTTTTTTCAAAACTGTTTTTCTGACTCTCCTAATATTTACAACCCTCTAACTATTCTTTGTTTTTTTGTTAGAAACATCAACAAAAATAATTATATTGATATTAAGGGGGAAAAAAAATTGAAAACAATAACAGAGTAACATAGATGACGATGGTGGTATAATGTCGACAATAACAGATGCTTCTTTAAGGAGGACCTTGGTACTCACATACATGCACACATAAACACGCACATACGAAACAACCATCACACGCATTCACTCACGTATTATTGCAAAACACCAAAACACGCTATGGATCAAACGTTGAAAGTATGATGGAAAAAGAACAAAAAAACTTCGAAGATAAAAATAAAATACAATAATAAAACTAAACCTGTCGAAGAATCTGGGATTCATACAAACTAGGCTTGAAAGTTTAAGGGAGGTTGTAGCAGATAGAGAAGGGTGGTGTGTTAGCAGCAAGGAGCAAAGGTTTCGGTGAATAGAATTAGTTGTATTAGCAACAGCTGTGACTGTTCTAGGCTTCAACAATAGCAACAGCAAGAAAGATATATATAAAATAAGTAAATAGATAAAACAGCATAAAATAAAATATATGTTCATGAGGAGAAGGTAGAGTATATATATTTTTTTCACAGGATATGGATGTAAAACTGGCTGTCTTAAAATGATGGGAAACAGTTCTAAAGGTTAGAGGTTGTCACTAGAGGGAGGGCTACAATATGAAGAGGTGGCAGCGGTGAGAGAGAGAGAGAGAGAGAGAGAGAGAGAGAGAGAGAGAAAGTATATGGGGTATTTGTTTTCCACTGCTAAAAAGCTTTTTCCTTAAGACAAACGAAAGAAATTTGTTGCTACAATAAATGAACAACTGCAAAGATGAAAGCTGGTAATATATTTTAGAAAAAATAATTGACACTTTAGGGTCTCGACTTCCCATCTGCATGTTTATATGTGTGTG
>NC_068985.1:37971065-37977349 GCF_001194135.2 Octopus bimaculoides
TACTCCACCTAATAATTTTGCCGAGAGTTTTTGTCTAATCAATCTGTTTTTCCCTATCATAATTTTCCTTTCCATTTTTACTATGCTTTCGATGACGGATTAGCCTCCGAAACGTTAAAACTTTCCATCCCTTAATAAACGATAAACTAATATCTATTAAAACCTGTCACTCCTTTGCTGTCATTTTCTTTTTTGTCATTGCTAATTGCCTTCATAATGAATATGTGTGTGTGTGTGTGTGTGTGTGTGTGAGTATGAATGTACATACATACATACATACATACATACATACATACATACATATATATATATATATATATATCTTCTTACATTGCTAAGAGGATTTTGGCAAGAAGAAATGACAGATTTTAATTGATGGAAACATGATTAGGGTTTGGGTTATACCGAAACGATAGATTGCAAAGTAACTAGTTACAAAGAACGTAATTGAAGTAATTATCGGAAGCAGATATAATTAAAATAATATTTAGATCAAATTAACGGTAGTATTAAGGACAGCTAATAGAGTGTATCGTGTGAGAGTTTTCATTTAATTATAAGTAAACATTCAGTAATGTGTATACCAGTATTCGTGTATATATTGAATGTTATTTCACTACTAACCTTTTGTGTTCCCTTAATTGGTTTTTCTTCATTTCGTAAAAGCATAAGAAACGTCCCACCTCATTGGTAGATGGTAAAACTGAATAATCCTGCACAATGGCAATCCAGTGACTAAAAAGCCAGTTAAAATTTGGAATAATATATAGATGTTGATTATTCTCGATAATTCTTTAATTATATTTATAAGCCAACAATTATATTTCTAAGGTAAGAAAAAAGAAAACAAAGAAAACGATATATAAAGCAGCTAAATCTCCCTTAAATCACACACACACACACACACACACACACCCACACACACATTCGCGCGCGCGCGCAAAAATACTTTTCTTCGCCACAGAACTATTTGGTTACTCATTGCTTCTCTTCACAATCACTCCCTTCTCTCTGAAACTAAAGTTTTTTTCTCTGCTCACTTCTGCCCATCACTCATGGCATATTGTGTGACTTTCACACGAAAACCTTAATATCTTGTATTTCGTCGGTTATAGTACAGAAAAAGCTAACTGCTGTTATGTCTTTTGTCAACTCACTATGAAATATATCGCAAAGAGCCGATGGTTGGATACAATTTCTATTTTCATATAGATTTAGCTATCAAATAATACACGAAAAATGTTTAGATATAGCACATTCCTAAAGAGTTGTTCGATAACCTTAATTTGTATGTCTAATTGAAATGTCAGCAGGATTCAAGGATAATTATTGCTTCTAATTTTAAGATAATTTCTTTGTATATAAGTTTGTTCATCTATCTATTAATAATTTCACCTTTCTTCTCGTTTTAGTTTCGGTCTTCGGAGAAGATTCCTTCTACTTCAGTACGATGCCAAAAAGTCAGGATGTTGTTGAAGGTTCTGACTTAACGATCAAATGTGATGTATCCGACCGGCAACATATCGTTTTCCAATGGATGTTTCGTGGCAAGATTTTGGCTAATACAAGTCGACGTTTTCAAGACAACAGCAACCTACGGATTTTACGAGTCAGTCAAGAAGATGACGACGGCCCATTTACATGCATTGCCACCAATGTAACCACAGGTTTTTCCTTACAGAGTTCAAATGCTCGTCTCAACATTCAATGTAAGTAACGCAAAAACTACTATGTTATCCATATTTGCATTTGGGCATATGAGGGGGTGCTGAAAATTTCTTGGCTTTTAGGGTGTCGCGAAGAATCTGGCTGGAGCCTCAACCTTCTGATTTCTTTTACTAGGCTGAGAAAAACAGAAAGACCGCTGCAATAACTGTATGAATTTTAGCGGGGAATATGTTGAATGAAATCATAAATAACTGATCCTCCTGTATTTTCTTGTATCCAAAGCCAGGAAATTTCCAGCTCCCTCCCTCGTAACTACTGATTTGGGAAGGGTGTCAGCTATAGTATTCCTTGGTCTCACGTCACTGTTTAATAAAATACTTAATTTCCGAAAACGGTACTCTATAATCGGTGGCTATAGTTGTTTGTGTGTGTATGTATATGTGTGCATTGATACCATATATTTACTATATACGAACGTGTGTGAGCCACTGTATAATTAATTATGTTTCTCTCGCCTGTGCGATGGCATATTTTAAAAATCATTTCAATTTCGAATACCAGCTAAAGTATAGTGATCTTTGGCCTTTTAAAAACTTCCCTACAATAGCATGTCTACGAATATGTCATATAAAATTAGTCCACAATAGCCTTCATGGCTTACAGGCTTACACGATATCATTCGTTAATTCAGTTTCATCTAATTATATATAAAATTGAATTCCGCAATGTGGCTATTAATTTCCGGCCAACCTAGTTACAGATGCAGTTTCGATTCCAGCTTACATCTACTTAAACTTTTGATGATAATATTATTTATAGGTGAGAAGACTAGATACCATATAATTACTATATACCATTCCTTTGATAACCCTATATAACATGTGTTAATCTATCCTACAACACATTGCAACATACTTATTTCGTATATTTCTTACCTAATTTGCACCAGAATTAAATAGCATTATACTTCAAGTGAAATATCTGAAGACGTTATGTCCATGTCTAGAACGTTTCTGTCCAATAAAATCGATATATGCAAGTCTTAAACTTCGACAAGTGGGAATTAACAGGCGCCGCATACTAATTATACTTAATTACTGGCATTAGTACATTCTTATGGTGAAGCTGGGACAGTTTTCCTTGCTATTTGCAACGTTGAAATATTTGAAATTCATCTCAAGCACATGATGTAGTAGTATTTATGCTAGCAATTTCCCGTTAACAGAAACTACTTTAAGGATCTCGTCAAGCATTGTCATGTACCACCAAGTCGAGTTCCTGGTAATGTGTGCAAAATTATTACACAATATCACTTAGTAACACGAAACTCGCTGAATCTGGGAGGCCATTTTTATTGAGGTGTGATAAAATAACTGACTGTGTGAGACACACACACACACACACACACACACACACACACACAATCACAACACACATAATCACACCTACCCACGAGCCCCTATGCAAGACATCGTAATGAAGTTTAGCCTAAATAAATCGTCTTAAGAAAGAACCAGTTTCATAGTTCAGTCCTAGATACCCATTAAAACTAGAAGTTTCATAGGCAGAATGCCTTTAAATATATTTCTGCTCGAGTAACCTTCACTTTGAATTGAAATAACAGAGCTCATGCATATGCACAAACACATACTCACGCACACACACACAGATACACATGCATGCGATACACATTCATATCATTCTACTGCAAAAATAATTGTTTATTGAATAAGAATATGTTCTTTTTACTTGAAATCTATACTTTTTCTGAAACTTATTATAATGTTACTAGTGGTAGGTATCAAACGCAAAGTTTTTCACTGGAATTTGAACTAAAAGAAACCTATCTTTGGTCATGAATTTCAGTTTATTTGGGTTATATGTATTTCGATTGTCTTGCCTATGTAGAGTGTATGCTATCTCTCTTAATTAAATTACTTTATTGCAAGTAGAATAAAACAACACAAATCAATTTGTTGTTATTGTTGTTGTTGGTGGTGGTGGTGGTGGAGGCGGGGTGTAGGCGGCGTGTAGGCGGCGACGGAGGCGGCGGAGGCAGAGGCGGCGGAGGCGGCAGCAGAGGCGGAGGCGGCAGTAGCGGAGGTGGCGGCAGAGGCGGAGGCGGCAGTAGCGGAGGTGGCGGCAGAGGCGGCGGTGGTTGGTGGCCACGTCGGTACGGTGGTGGTGGTGGTAGTTGGTGTTGGTCTTGGCCTTGGCGGTGGTTGAAACATTTCTAATTTGAATTACTTGCATGTTCCTAACTCGCAAATGCAAAGAATCCAAGTTTAGAAATCTGAAGATTATATCCATTCAATTTAGAAAAAATGGAGTTGAATGCTCAGGAAATTTAGAAATCCTTTCGTCTCGTCAGCCGGACTTAAGTCATTTCAGATTATGACATGAGAATTCTAAGAGTTGACTACTATTGTTTCTTCGATGAGAATGATTAACAAGCAATATTTTCTGGAGATTGTTTATAATTAGCAAATAATTGAACAATTTCAATTATTGTAAATAACTTATATCCTAATTTGTATTCAACAATCTTAAGCTCATCTACGCTTCACATACTCCGTAGAATTGTCTTAATCTGCAGACATAACTATTATTACCTTTTGACTGAAGAATAAATATGGAGGAAATATAGAAAGGAAGCGATTATTATATTTCTATTTCATCACAACACTGACAATCAGAAGAATATTTACTATATGTTGTTCAATTATTTATAACTAGGAGGCTTTCATTTATAATATAGTCCTGCACCGAACATAATACGCAATGTCATTCAATATCATGTTATTGTAGGTGGGAAATACCGTCGTAAAACTAGGTTGTTTACAGTGAAAAAGCATAATTTTTCTGGATCATTCAGAAGTTAAAGTTTATATGTGAAGTGTCTGTTTAATCAACTATAAAATAAAATTTCTCTTCAAAATGAGACAAAAGGCTTTATTTTTTTGTTTTGTTTTCGAGTCCTCTCAAAATATTTTCCAATGATTTATCCTGGAGTTAGTGCTTTTAGCAATGTTTTGGTGTTTCTAGTGAAGAATCTTGACAAGTCACTCACCTGTATAATGGAAATTCTAAAACCAGTTAATGACGAGTGGTTTTCATTTGTCTTTGTCATGGCTATTACTACGATTTACATCATCTCCTTCATCGCTGCTGCTACCAACTATTGTTGTCATTAATGTTTGCATCGATTGACTTGGCTGTAAAAGAAATATGATTTCAATTAAAAGACCGAGAATTTAATGCGGTTTTCATTCAATGGAAATAACTTCCCGTCTTCAATGACTAATTTCATGGTGGATATAAGAAACTAATTTGTTTCTTATAGGGCAAGCTTCGTCAGATGTCGTCTGTTATCGGCATGTCAACATGTCATTAATATCTAAGCGAAGTACTTGAACTGAATGGGTATGGTCTGCAGAAATCTTACTCGGCAGAAGCATTGTTTAGATGTTTAATTCAAACTTTATTCATTGAAACTGAAGTAAATATAGTCAAGTTACATATAATTAAGATTTTGCTTGGGGTTTTGAGGACGAGAAATTAATATAAAAAGAAAACGCTCATATTTATACTTCAGTTGATCGAACAACTGGACACTTGCACGTCGTTTTCAACGAGATCATCCATCATATGCATTATATGTATATATGTACGTATGCACGAATGTATATAGGTTGGTATGTGCATATGCATTTGTTCGCATTTAACCCTATCTATACACGTGTACAAATTTGCCTCAAATTACATATATTGTTTTATAAAATACATACGAAAATGCATAGGAGTTTCATGGGAGCTACTCTCATTTGTGCAGAGTTTCACACACACACACACACACACACAGACAGACTCACACACACACAGACAGACTCACACACACACACACACAGACTCTCACACACACAGACAGACTCACACACACACAGACAGACTCACACACACAGACTCACACACACACAGACAGACTCACACACACACAGACAGACTCACACACACACTCAACGGTTTTCTTTCAGTTTCTGTCTAACAAATCCACTTAAAAAGCATTGGTCGGCCTCACCCAAAGTGCCACGTAGTGGGAATGAACCCGAAGCCATGTGGTTCGGAAGCAAACTTCTTACCACACAGCCACATGTGCGCCTATGCCTCCGCTGTGCCGATACTTTATATATATATATATATATATATATATATATATATATATGAAATAAATATTGAATAGTACATCGATAATGTATGTATATATATGCGTATGTATGTATATATCTATATCTATATATACATACATACATACATACGTACATACGCACATACATACGCATATACATACATACATACATACATATATACATACATACATACATTACTGATGTACTATTTAATATTTATTTCGTATAACGTTGTGAAGCTACTGACATTTTAAGTAATCAAATTGGCAATCTTGAAAGACCTTCGAAATTACACTGAAACTCATGTTAGCTATATTTTTTAAAGTGTTTGATAGACAGAAAAATAATGATAGTCTTTGATCAGAGAGAAGAGAGAGAGAGAGAGAGAGAGAGAGAGAGAGAGAGAGAGAGAGAGAGAGAGAGAGAGAG
>NC_068985.1:37977746-37984203 GCF_001194135.2 Octopus bimaculoides
CACACACACACACACACACACACACTCTCTCTCTCTCTCTCACACACACAAACACACTCTCTCTCTCTTTAACTTTATCGTCTACCTTCTTTCATTTTCCTTGTCTTCTCTTCATTCTTGTCTTGTACAAATTCTTTATTACTGAAGTAACGCTTATCTGTTTTGTTTTTCTTTCCTCTGTAGAATCACCTTCTTTTCTTCCTTTCCTCATATTTCGTTCACCTCACACTTTTTCCACTTATATTTTCCTTTCATCTCACGCTCTTAATGATTTAATCTTTAGTTTTTAGTTCATTCATGCATTTCTTCTTTCCGCTCATCTCTGCATTTGCTCTTCACGTTCCTCTCGTGGTAATTGTTTTAAGCTCTAAATGTTTTAGGTCTTTTTTCATTCTATGAAGACATAAATTAAATGTGCACGTACCCCACCCCAGTGTAATTGTTGGAATGACGCACACGTGGACACCCTCACCTCACATATACATGTGGACACTCCCTCACGAACCACACACATACATACACACACATACGCACATACATACATGCAAACATACGAAGTCAGTAGTGACATTTTTGTATGTTTTGTGTATCTGAAAGAACTAGAGTGACTGGTTTCGTGTCTTATTCTGCTTATTCCCTAATATTTAGATCATAAACTCCAACTTAAGTTGAACGTATTCGTGCCTCTGCAAGGCCTCAAGTATGCTGTGTACATGGTTCTTTCGATTTTTGAAGTAGTCTAACATGTCCTATGAATTAAATATCTGACAACTAAGTTTTCTGTTTCATACTCAGCACTGTACCTGTTATGCTATTTGTCAGAAGAATAATCTAACATAATGTATATCTTAAGGGAAGATTCGACATGTTATGTATTCTCCGATGTCTAATTTGATGTAAATACTTTACTAGAATGAACGTCCTAGGTACTATACACATTTTCTTGAATCTTTAAAGACTATAAATCTGGAGTAGTCTACCGACACGGAAAACCAGATGGCTCAAATAATCGTGTGCTACATGTAAGAGTAGTACACGTATCGATCGGAAATATCAAAGAGCGATATTATGAATATTAAGATGAGACTTTCATTTATGTACCTATAACATCTGGAGAATCATATTACAACCGGAAACAAAAAAATTGTGAGTGCTAGACGTGAATTGATTAAATTTCTTGGTGGTACAATTGACCAGTAATTAAAATGCTTAGGAACGAAAACTTACTATGTAAAGTAATGAAATATTTTACAGGAGTACAATAATCCAGGTATATGTTCTTCTGGATATATTTTAGTTATAAGAAGATTGAGTTTCATTACAGTCTTCATTGCTTTTAATCCGTTCCATCAACGTATTGATCAAAATTTGTATAGCATGAAATTTAGTTTCGTGCTTTAAACATTTTCTTCAATAGGTAGTAACAAATTAAAACTGAGGCACAATTTCAAAATCTATAAGAGAAATCGTATCTTTTTGTAATTCATAATAGCTTTTGGGTTTCAGTAAAGATAAACTGTTCGCTCTCAAACTGACTGGGATCCTCAGCTCTATAGCAGCCAACTATGGCAGTTCTCAAAGTCACAAACTGTAGCCACTACTACTAAAAACAATAAGCTCTTTTACATCTCCACTCTTTATTAATGAGAATACTGAACAGACCTTAAATAGAAGGGATTATCCTTTATTCGCTTTGGTGGTGGGCAAATTTATAAAACTGAAGCTACAACATACAATATCGTGCTAATTTGTCCACACCCTTTTCAGTTGAAATAATGCCCCTATGAGAAGCCATGTTCTATGGTACTGGCACTTAACTATTATGATATTGATTTCTTGGTTAGGTAGAACCATTGTTCAAAGAGTAAAGAATAGAACTTTGGATAAAAATAACCGCGTTGTAGTTTTTGTTTTGGTGGGATGATAACAAAAGTTATTGCATGAGGAATTTGAAATCGGAAGGTATAGAAATTTGGCTCTAATTAATAGTATTTAGATCGCTTTACTACGTATTTATGAAACAGATTTCTGAATTAAATGAAGCGATTTGAAGTGATTTGTCTCTCGTTTCTGCTAAATCGTGGACAGAAAAACGACAAAATGTTCAACGCAGACAGAGAAAGCTACTTATACACCACCACAGACACATAGATCAACACACATGTTCAGATCAACACACATGTTCAGATCAACAAAGATCGAGCAGATCAACGTATAGTCAAAGACAGTCCAAAGCGGGCAATCACTTTCTGGGTAATTATTTAGCACTAATTTCCGAATTTAAGGCAATGCTGACTGAATTTGGGCTGCTATTTATTGCAATTCGAGCATTCATATAGTCACCTTCAGCTCATATGCATAAATACACATGTGCAATAACAAATTTTAAATTGTGTCGAACAATTGAAAGAGGAGTGCCCAGTATATGTTGTAGAGTAAATGGCTTATTGAAACTGATTACTTATACACGATTCAAGTTGCATGTCTCTGTAAGGTACAAAGGTTCTCGCTTTTAAGATCGACGTGGCGTGAAATTCGAACTGCGAGAGAAATACTGAGTTTCAATAATTATACATACATACATACATACATACATACATATGTATTTATGAGAGTGAGAGAGAGAGAGAGAGAAGGAAAGAAAGAAAGAAAGAAAGAGCTGGACATATAAGTGGGTAGAGGGATAAATTGAAGTCAAAGCATAACAGCGACCAGACCAAATAATTTTCAGAGACATAATAGAAAAACATGTTCAGGTTTCACTTTTTTTCATATACAGTGACAAGTAATGTCATCCTGACCGGATTTATTTCCAAATATAAATCCGCGGAAGAAATTCATACATGCACACGTACGTAAATACATACATACATACATGCATACATACATACATACACACATACATACATATACAGGAGTTTGTATATATATATATATATATATATATATATGGGAGTTTGTATATGTACGTGTGTGTATATATATATATATATATATATATATATATATACAAAGTTCAAATCCTATTACCAGCTGTTGTTTCTATTTAATCGACTTAACTGGCGCCAGGATGCCAGTTGGAGCCTTGAACGTTGTTGAAATATCCAGCGAATTTTCAACAGTAAATGCCCTTAGATCATTGGCAGCGACCATAAAAATAGCGCTTGAGTTGTAAGGTTCACGCACTGTGATAGCAAGCAGCCAGTAAATATATGACGGAATGAGTCCTCTTAGTATTTTAGTATGTTGATAAGTAAGGTCAGACCAATTTGCTAAACTGGGGTTAAGTTACAAAATATTCAATTTATTTACTTATATACATGCTATATCTTACCATACGAATACGCGCACTCACACACAGATAGACACACACGCACAGGGACAGAGGGAAATAAACTCTTATACACAAACGAAGGGAATAAAATGAAGGAAATATATGAAAATACGTGTGTGTGCGCGCGCGTACAACCTGGGTGTTTACACACACATATGTGTGAGAGAGAAAATATGTGTCAAGTATGAGTGTGTGTGAGGCGTATACAGATGGGTGTATATTTCGCTCAACGTATACGTATATATACATATATATGAGTGCACTGTTTATGTACGTGTAGGGCGTGTGTTTATATCAATTACGATACTCACATGCAAATATATAGGATGGTTCAGAAATTTCTATACGTGAGGTTGTGGGTTCGATTCGTATACCGGGTAACGCGTTCTGACATTGAACAAAGCACATAAATTAATTCACGTCCAGTCAATCCAGATATGATAAATACTAGTTGGACGCCACAATAGACTACTCTCCACTTAGTTGTCATTTCCATGGTGTGTCGTTGGGTCATGTGAAAACCAAGATTGTGTCTATTACTTCTCATGGCTACACAGGCACCTAAAAACATCAGCGAAAGCATGGTACATGCTACCAATTAATTGTCGATTCCTGACGACATATATAAACGTGTGTGTGTGTATATTTATTTGCCTCGTATCTAGTCTTTCTCATTCGCAAAATGAGCCCCACTTAATTTTACTCAGATTGCTTTCAATTTCGGTGTATCGAAGCAACTCTGAATTTTGATTACGATCAACCAATTACTTTATCTCGTAAATTAAAGAACCTGATGTTATTTGGAATTAAAGTTGGGAAATTTAGGTAACTTTAGCCAATTAACAGACAACGTGGCATTAACAGTTTGTCACCATGACAACCGCACAATGTGTTGTGGCTCACTGTCGTCTGTGCCGCCGTTGTCTATGTTGATTTTTCACACTTGATTCGCCACACCACGAAATTCTTTTCACCCGCGTGTTTTGTTTTAATTTTTCTGTGTGTTAGTATAATGCATATTTTTCTGTGTTTCTGAGTGTTAGTATTTTTTTTCTGTGTGTTAGTATATTTTCATATTTTTCATTTCATATATTTTTGGGACTCAGTGACTCAGACAGCTGGATTCACTAGGTTAATTCTGTTCATAATAATTTAAATTAGGAGTATTTCTTAAACCGTTAGCTTCACATTCCAACAGCTTAACTGAAATTTAGCCCACGTAATAGGAACTGAGAGGGATATCATGGAACAGAGAAACTGTGGGTGATACAGATAGTTTCACATTATTTTTGAATTCTGCATGCAAAAAAGTATAAGATACAGGTATTCTCTTCCTTGGGATAAATTCTTTGTTGATCAGTGTTATTCTTATCGAAGTTTACAAATCCAACCATGAAAACGTTACTCATCTTTGAAATTTTGGAGACAGACACACTCACACACACTCACACGCACACTTATATTATTAACGATGTACACAAATACTTTACAAATATACATTAGACTGAAATACGCATAAAGTAAACACATGCAGACAAATATATTAATATAACAAATTAAAATAATAATTTAAAAAATCCAATCAATGAAGAGACAAAAGAAACAGTAAGATGATATATGTTGATTGTATTAGGTATTTCTGTTTATTTAGAAACCAACAATGAACAGGTCAGACGCTGATCTATAAATTTCATAGGGTACAACCATAAAGTTGACACCGCTCCGCTAAACGCCGAAAATTTCTGTCTCTCTATGGTCTAAAAATACACAATTTTTTGATTTTTAAACTTCTGTAACATTTTACTCCAATTTTTTTTTTCTCCACATCAAACCTTCAAAGTAATGAGACTGGAAGACTACATAATTATAGTCGATTTTCAGATTGTTTTGCTTCCTTTTAAGAAATGTATATTTTGCGAATGAAACGAGCTGGATCCTTTTGTCACTTTGTGTTTGAGATGTATTCGTTCCCACAAGCACTTAACATCTGCTGTCGGTGTGTTGACATACCTATAACCAAGCAAACAGAGACTGATGGCTTAAAAAATAAGAACTGGGCTCGATTTGTTCGATTAAACTCATCAAGGCGGTGCACCAGCAAACGTATATGCATATATATATATATGTATGTATATCTTTTTTCTTTTACTTGTTTCAGTCATTAGACTGAGGTCATACTGGGGTACCGCCTATGTATGTGTGTATGCATGTATGTATGTATGTATGTATGTATGTATGTATGTATGTATGTATGTGTGTGTGCGTGTGTGTGTGTGTATGTATGTATATATGTGTACTTGTACAAAAGCACTTATATTGTGCCATTTTTAATACAATGAATATTCTCTCATCTTTTGACATGACATTTTTCTGAAATACATAAAACAATATACATATAAAAAACGCGTCTTTTAAGACAATGAATATTATCTCGCTTTTCTATAATGACATATTTCTATTCTGTATAAAACAATATCTATTATCAAAAGCCATTGACAGCAAAATAGAAAAGATTATTACTGAATAATATATGAAAAGAAAACTATCGTTAAACGAAGTATATATATATATATATATTTATTATGAGACATTTTAATAATCCTGTATAGTTTTGATGTCACGTACTCATTTTTCTATAGCTACGGTGGATACACGAACAGCACACATATATTGTTAATCCTAATTTTCTTGCTATTTATACGCATGTTTATATAATGACATATTAAATATATTTAAATGTATACGTTTTCATACGTATGTACAGTCAGGTATACTCTTTCACTCGTCTGAAAGATAAAATAATTGGTAGGTAGATGGATGTAAGTACATAGACGGAAAAAGAGACAGGCATAGATGGATGGATGTACGGATAGGTACATCTTGAAGTGGGGTGCAGTACTCCACTGTTTCGTAACCAATCTATCTATCTATCTATCTATCTATCTATCTATCTATCTATCTATCTATCTATCTATCTATCTATCTATCTATCTACCTGTCTGTCTGTCTGTCTGTCTGATTTTTGATCGAAAAGGTTGACTGTGACTTCAAAGTCGCGGTTAAACTTCATTTCCTTGTAGAACTTGTATGGATGTGATACTTCAATTAAAGAGTATATATATA
>NC_068985.1:37984411-37990055 GCF_001194135.2 Octopus bimaculoides
ATATATATATATATATATATAGACACACACACACAGAAGTAGTGAGCGAGTGAAACAGAGAGAAAAAGAGAGAGAGAGAGAGAATTACAGTAATGATGAAGAGGGTGAAGCAGATTTTGCTGAGGCCGGAGTTGAAGAAAAGTCATGAACCTATGACACACGCTGTCACAAAGCGTATAACAAACAGTCAGACAGCATTAACTATGAAGTATTTAAGGGGGTCTACTGTCCCAAGATTTAGGCTTCTCATATAAGTATAAACAACGAAAAACAAAAGCAAGAAAACAAGAACAAAAATAAAAGGAGACGGAAATACTATTATACGATTAAATACGATTAAATAATAACTGGAGTGAGCTGGCGACTCCAGCGAGAGTAGAAGTTGGTAAACGGGAGAAAGAATTTATAGTAACATTGTAGAGGGACATAAATAACCCGACTGAAAGAATTAGAAAGATGAGAAACGAAACTAAATTCACCGTGAAACAATGTGTTCTGCTCAGACGATTGGGCAAACGCGTTGTTAGACTCACACATACGTACAAAGCACACACAGCGTACACACACTTAAGGAAACAAATGAGTACATTACAACACACGCTATTCCACGTACAACTTATGTTTATTTATCACACACGCACAAAGCACACGCAGATACACACATGCTCTCACACGTACGCTTACGCTCACGCATATAAACGCACACATGCGTGTACTATGTATATGTGCTTACATCTCTCTCTCTCTCTCTCTCTCTCTCTCTCTCTCTCTATTTATTTACGCGCGCACACATATACTCGTGTGTGGTACATCTAGCTGCACGTGTGTTCGCTCAGCTGTGTGACATACACATCATGCATACATACAAGTATACATCCGTGTGTACAAGTTACATCTTACGCATGTTATCGAGTGTATTCTCCACTTCGCCTTCATGTTTTAAAGGTACTTTTATATACTTACAACTGTATAAGTTCAGTCGTCGTGAATTGTGTCAGTCTTCATTGCTCGTTTGCGCGAACTGTTGTGAACCGCCTTTTCAGTGTTCGAGTTCCAGGGATTTATTTGACGCTGCGCTTACTTCTCCCTTCGACCCATTATCCGACCTCTTTTTATCAGGCTCGACGGTACGCTGTGTCCGCCGTCGTAGACCCGCCTTAATATTGCCTTTGTTTTTCGTTTGTGCTCGCCAGTACGGTATTCGAGCACTTTTCTCAAAGGGGTTCCTTGGTTTTTCTTGACACAGCTAAGAGATATGGATCGGGAAATGCAGCTCACCAATTCTTAATGATACAACAACTCTCACGTTTTTCTTTTTGTTTTATTAAAAAGAATCATTCGGTACGATTGCTTTCCTTTCTTCTACTATTTCTTAATACTTGAGGATGTAAGCCAAAATAAACTTCTAATTTATTGAAATTATGATCCTAATGAGGAAAAATGCTATCTCATATTAATGAAAATTGTCAGCAAGAATAAGCAATGGAGAGAACACCGAAATTTTAATAAAATAACATTTAAATGAAGATGTCGAAGAGGGTTAGCAAGTTTGATCTTGCGCTGAAAATTCTTGGAATTCTTCAATATTACTTGAATCTCATCAGCAAGACGTATTCAGTTCTATCCTTGCGAAGATCTTAGAACGGCTAACAGACTTAGTTCTATGTGTGGAGAACAGTCAAAAGCAATTTAACGTTTCTCAAAGAGGCATTCTGCCTGAAGAACATACAGTTACGTGCAGGTTACCATAAATACGTAGAGAACTGAAAATAGCTAATAGAAACCATAACTCCAATGAGAAACGAGCCTTCTGCGTTAAAAAAAAAACATTCCCGGAAAGGCAAAGGGAGCTTATTCCTGAATTTCAATGATCTCAAAATTAAATGGAATTACACGGGAAAGTGCAGGCTAATCTTTGAGTAATTTAGAAAATTTTCTGCCATTATCTTAACTTGCCCTTTCAGTGAATGTTCTTGACAGACACATGCCAGCGCTTGAATCAAAATAAACTATCTCTATTAATCTCTCTGCAATTAAGTGAATTGTGTTACACTGAGAAGTCTCATAAGATAGAAACATGACTGCTAAAATTCAAACTCACTCTTCCTCCTCTATCTTCTTCAATAAATTTTTGCTTAATTGACACCTCGGGAGTTCTTTTCCTTGTTTCTTGTGAATATAAATTTTCATTAGTGCTATGACATTTTTTTTCACGGGGGCTCTAATTTTAAATAATTAAAAATTATTTTCGGCTATTTCAAGTACGGTTGCTCACATTTATTACTATATTTTTTAACTATGTACTCGACCTAGAGATGAGACACATTGCGGGAAATTTCTTTAGATCTATCTATTTGTATATTATATATACATCTATCTATTTATATATGTATATATTATATAAATATATTTCCGAGTCGTTTTTAAATCTGATCGGATTCATCATTGTCGACTCCCGGGGTATGATGCCGATGTGATAAATCCTATATTCATATATTCATTGGACAGAGACTTACGAAATTTCCATTATGGCCTATCATCACAACCAAGAAACTATTAAAAGAAACTCATTAAGCAAGCCTATAAATGTTCGCTCGACTTACTAGAAATAGTAACCAACTTTACCTCAAATGGTACTTTAAACAGCATCAAAAGATGAGAAGGAAACACTGACTACTGTAGTTTTATGTACACTATGCCCGACAAAAATGGCGGAAAGGTCAAAATTGGTATGTCTTTTATCGTAGGTATGGTTGAGAAGGGCTTACTTGGGGCTAAACAGCATCAATAATAGTAACAACAAAATGAAAATTAAAAAGAAACATCAGCTTATTTATTAACAGCAAGAACAACAACCAATGCAAATGAAATATTTAAGAAAACGGTCGATGGATACGAGAAGATAGTAAGATTGAAGTATGTTGGATAACTGCTGTAGAATGTTAAATTGACAGTAATGTAAAAGATGTTGTTTGAACAGGGAACTCGGTCACCGTAGAAGAAGAAGAAGATGAGAAAAACAACAACAAAAGAACATATGAATGAATACATAAATAAATGTATAAATAAATATATGGAGAGAAGGAAGCAATTTCAGACAAGAGGAAAGAAGAATTGTCTGATTGTTGTTCTATTATTTTCGTTAATCTACTTTTCTTACGCAGAACTGGTGCCGCATTTATAGGAGAAAGTTAAATTAGATACTCTAGATCGAGTGGGTGCTGGCACTCAGATAACATCCTAAATCCTATACTCTCACTTTATTCTTAAATTTCAACGAATCTTTACCGTCATATATTCCCTACCCCAAGTATTATTTTCTGACTTTATTTTTCATTGCCACAATGATGTGATGTATCAGATGTACTACTACATTATACTGTACCACCAGGACTGAAATGAAAAGTCGATGATGAAATGATGGGAACCCACAGGTGCACTCTCTTTGCCGCTATCTCTTGAAGAAACCTTTTCTTTTGTTCTTCGCGCAGCGCTTCTTTAAGTTCACTCGAAATAAATGAATAAATCCGAACATTCACGACAGTAGTTTACGAATTTCTTTGCCACAATTCATATCGTTTATTTCTATGCAATTACCTCCGTTATTTCGATAAACACTTTGTACCAGTATCACCATCGTCACAGTTGTAAGAACTAAAATGACCATATACCCCACTACTATTACCACCACTATCACCAGAATTAATCACCACCACCATCAACAAAGAACAATTTCACTGTTAACCATCAGCAGCTCCATCAGCCTCATAATTATCTGTTATTCTGTTTAACACTCTTCAGTGTCTACTTACATTCCAATTTCTTTTGAGTGGTCGATTATTTATTGATGTGTTATTAAGATGAATCTAACATGAAGTCTATAAAGAGTTTGTTAATATATATAGAAATTATTCATACATACAAATTATGTTTTGTTAATGATTATCAATAATATATATATATAAAGATGATGGAAGCTGCTTATTTTATACTAATCGTGTCCATGAGAAGCTTTTACTTTCCATGAAGTCTTGAAAACTCTCCGGTACTAAAGTTTCGTGTATATAAAATTTCGTGTATATAAAACTGTTTATGATTTCAAGTCAATGAGTTTCCATGATTTTCAGCAATTATATTGAGGAAGAAGTTTATTACCATAATATTTTAAAGGTTACTGTGTACGTTATGTAAGTATTTTCTAGCACACGACATTGCACGAAAAGGGATAAATTCCTTCCCAAGCGAATCTGCAAATTGAATCAGTATCAAAAAGAAACAAATCGATATCTAGTTGAGATAAATCGATACTTAGATGAGCCAAACCTCTTGTGGTCGGTAAACTAAAGGAAAACAGATAAATAAATAGACTCAATATATTACTCTAAAAACGAAAGAGACTTGAAGCCGCCAAATCAGCAAGGTCACTGATGACTGAGACTAAGAACAAAATGATTACATGTGCAATATCTGTCTGTCTGTCTGTCTGTCTGTCTGTCTGTCTGTCTGTCTGTCTCTGTCTCTCTCTCTCTCTCTCTCACTCTTACGCACAAATACACTCTACACACACACACAAACATACACATAGAGGCACGCACACACACACACTCGCGAATGTGTTATGGATGCTCTTCATATATGAACACACCTAAGCCAATCAAGTGTTCAGAAAAAATTTCTCATAAATGCTCGCATTTATACTGCATTTAAGCGCGTCTCTCACACACACGCACGCGAAAGCACACCAACACGTGCATGCATGCAATTATCTATTAATATTCTACATCCATAAATAATCTTCATATGCACGTGTGTCAACTGATGTTTTAAGACACAAGTACACAAAACATGTCCCAATATATTCACACATTATTGCCATGCGCAGGAGTGGTAAGTAGTTTGCTTACGAACCACATGGTTCCGGGTGCATTCCCATTGCGTGGCAACTTGGGTTAGTGTCTTCTACTATAGCCTCGGGCCGACCAAAGCCTTGTGAGTGGATTTGGTAGACGGAAACTGAAAGAAGCCCGTCGTATATATGTATATATATATATATGTATGTATGTGTGTGCATATGTTTGTGTGTCTGTGTTTGTCCCCCAACCGATGGCGGTGTGTTTACGTCCCCGTAACATAGCGGTTCAGCAAAAGAGACCGATAGAATAAGTACTAGGCTTCCAAAGAATAAGTCCTGGGGTCGATTTGCTCGACTAAATGCGGTGCTCCAGCATGGCCGCAGTCAGATGACTGAAACAAATAAAAGAGAGTATGCATAAAATACGACTCTGAGCCTCTCCTTATAAACTTCTTTTCCCACCACTCTACTCAAAATTCAGTCAATTTGATGATATCTACCTGTGTATGGGAATGCAATTGCGTATGCACTCGTGTTTTCGTAGGAAATTAAAATTTCGTTAACAAACTACTACATGTATAGATTGTATGCATACCGCAGCTGCTGGTGTAGATTAATGTAATCAGGTTTTCATTTCCACTTCCATAAGTGTCGAACAGTATTATTTTATGTACGTATTCATAACTAATTAGTATAATTAGTATGTTTCCCTAGATGTATGTTATAACTTTCTAATATAAGTTTTACAGGCGCGCGCACACACATACACACACACACACATACACACACACA
>NC_068985.1:37990065-38001287 GCF_001194135.2 Octopus bimaculoides
ACACACATACACACACACACACATACACACACACACTCTCTCTCTTTCTCTCTCACACATACATACATATATGCACACACGCATGTACTCTTGACATCTCTATATGTTTGGGAAAACTACCTCAAAGTATGAAAGACGTACTGATTACAGCTCCACTGATAATTACTTTATGCTGCTGGGATATCTATCATGTTTCTTCTCTGTTTTGTATCCTTTTTTAATTTCGTTTCATCTGCAACGAGTATGTTTTAGGCCTTTTGCATATTCTATATACTGACAGATGAAGTTTTTTTTTCTAGTTAAACACTCATTCTAAGAGCGGGAGAAGACGGAAAAAGATTTATCATCTATGCTTAAGTTTAAAAATTTCAATAAAACAGTGTAATACTTTCACCCATTGAAGAACATTCTTCCGGCATTTTTAGATTCTTTAATAGATTAACGAAAACCTTTCAGAATGTAACATTCGTTTCAAAAAGGAAATCACATGCTGGTTTAGATATTGGAAAAAGCATATTTATGTCAAAATTGTTTATGTTTCTCTCAAAAATATTACATCCTCTTGCAGCTTTAGCGTTTCTCCAAAGCAGCTTTAGCGTTTCTCTAAAACCTTGTAAAAGGACAAAAATAAGATCGATAAAATGTTCTGATGTAGGAATGGCTATTTGTGCGTAATGTTCAAATGTAATAATCCGAAAAAAAAAAAAAAAAAAGGAAATTGACTTGAATACTTTTTGAGGTCATAGATATAGCAACAGGAGAGATTTAGCAAACAATATTTTGAGCCATTTAATTCACTATCAAGAAATAATTTAGAATTAGGTAAGCAAGATGTTTTAGGCAGATACTGAGGGGTAGGGAAGGACTGAAATAATTTATTTATATTAGAAGTGAGAAAATAGTTAATATATTTCTTGAAATAGAAAAAAAAATATTAAAATTTCATTCCTAAATTGGAGGAGCAGTAGTGTATAATATATATGTACACACACACACACACACACACACGTGTGTAGATATGTCTTTGTGTATATACCATTCTTTAACAACAGTATTGACAGTGCCTACGAAGTTTCGACCAGCTTAGCCATCATCGGACTAAGGTATCTTTGAGTTCATTTTGGTCTTATACAGTCTCTGTTAAGTTCCACTTTTCAGAAGTAGGTGTATCTCTGTCGAATAAGTTAAATTGTGGGATAGGTTTTGATGGAGAGAGTTGTATTATTGTTTGCAACTTATTCATGTATGTAATCAGGTGTGCCTATTTAGGTGTGTCAGCGTCAGGGCAGGGTGTTGCTTTTCAGGGGTTCACCAAATGTGGGTAGGAGAAAGTGGTTAATTGGTCAGCAGATGCCTTATAATGCTTAAATGTTGTTGGTTTAAATGTTTTTGGATATTAATTGGAGATAGCTTTTGTTATCGAAATGTCCAACATTTAAATCTTTCTAATTAGGAATTTTATTTAGGAGTGAGTTGTGTCGACGCCCCCAGGCGAAGAAGTAGGATCTCCCAAGACATGTAAATAGAGGTAGTCTGGCCGTGGTAGGAGTGTTGAGTAGCAGTTGTGTAGCGGTTGAGTAGAGATCATCCGAAGGTGCTAGATAGCAGTAGCTTGAGACATAACAGAGTGTCAGGTTCTTTGTCATGAAGTTTTAACGGTTGCACAAAAGAATGTAAGTGGTAATTTTTAGTTGGTCAGTAGGTTTCTATACGTGTTGTTAGTATTCCTTAGATTTCACCTGTTTGCTTTGGGATGGTGAAGATCAAGCACACCATGGTGTTAGTATAGAAATTTGTTGAACTTATTCTTTAATGTACACAAGAGTATGCAGGTGGATGTAAAGGTTAGCAGATGTTTCCTTGGGAGTTAATTGTTCCACAAGTTATTATATAAGTATTTTAACATTTGTGTTTTTACGGAGGTAATGTTTGTGGGCTATGTTTTCGCAAATATTTCTTCTATCCTGTTCCAAGTGTAAGTACACATGCATACATGCATGCATGCATACATACATACATACATGCATACATACATACACATATGCATACATACGTATGTGTGCGCGTATATATATATATATATTTATATATGAGTACACACATGTATGTATGTATGCATGCATGTATGAAAATGTTGGTACAACAAAATTAAGGTGAAAAGAAGAAGGAAAAAACAACGCATGCTTAACCCATCATCACAATTTTGACTCCTTCCGACAATATTGTTCAATTTTATAATGTCAGCAATGTAAGCTTCTGGGCTATAGACATGTTCACACGATAAACACACACTAGGAAAAAGTACAGACAATGATAGTAGAAGAAAAAAAAATTGTTCACAGAACGGCAAATAAGGTGAGAAGCGACGACAATAGGAACAGAATACAAAATGCAAAGAATATATAGACAAAGGTAGTAACAAAGAACAATAAAGGAAATATTTTGAATAGGGGCCAAGCTGTAATTTTCTTCACCCCCCCCCAAAAATAAAACAAAAGGCATATTTATAGTTTACATGAGTGTATCGTCGTGGCAGTCCATCGGTTACAACGACGAAGGTTCCAGTTTATCCGATCAACGGAACAATCTGCTCGTGAAATTAACGTGCAAGTGGCTGAGCACTCCACAGACACGTGTGCCCTTAGCGTAGTTCTAGGAGAGATTATCTAGTCTCGGAGAGATTATCTAGTCGGTTCAAACGACTTATATAATGGCGTTTTGAATGAAACAAATATGATGAATGGAATGAGTAAGGGCATGTTTAGGATAAGAATACAGCTCAGTGTCAGCGAATTGCTACGAAGTAAATCGGACACATGACTGTACACGCACGTATATCTTTCTCGACCTTCTTTCTCCCCGAATACACGCAATCATACGCACACGCACTATTTATACACAGACACTGACAATGCACGAAATATGTTGCACATCAATTCCGCTGCAATTAAAATGATAGAGTCAGGCACATACATACACGCGAGCGTGCGATCGAAACACTATAAAATATACATTCTGATAGTAAAAGAAAACAAAGAAATCAGTTTGTTATAGAAGTAAAGCAGAAAAGGAAACGTCAACGATAAGGACGCAGACGTCAACGAAAGGTCCTCTTACGAACCAAACGATTGGTTGATTGATCGATTGATCAGACAGTTTATTAGTCAATTAGTTAACTTGTTCAATGATGATAAGAAAAAGAAGTGAAATGTAGTCAGAGCGTGGGTTTTATCAAAATAACGCCCCTCTTCGAGAAGGATGCACACATACACACACACACACACACACATGTATGTCGGTATTTGTGAGTAACTGTATGTACATGTAAATGCACAAAAACGAATGCACCTTTGTACATACATAACACGTCTGGCATCACATAACCGCGCGCATCTTCTTTTCTTTTGTCTACGTACATATACAACTATATATTTACAGGCATAGACTAACAGCGCACATTGGCCTACTAAGAGTGTGTGTGTGTGCGTGCGTGTGTGTGTGTGTGAGAGAGAGAGAGAGAGAGAGAGTGAAAGATAGAGGGAGCGGGAGAGTGGAAAAAACAGAATCATTCTAGAAATATTGTCAATTAGAATTGTTTTATTTTTTTATGTACTTATAAGTTATAGATAACGGAATGTTCAAAAGCCATAAACTATAGAAGAAAAGAACGCAAACGCTAACTATATTCACCCCAGTAGTGTACTAATATAACAAAAAAAGACTCATACATACATACATACATACATACATACATACATACACGCGCTAATATGCATGCGTGTATGTGCACACATGTACATTGTTGTGTACGAATGCAGCAAGATTGTTTTTCTGAAGCATGAACCTATTGCTTCAGTTAAACTCACGTATTAGTTGACAATGTCAGACCATGTGATGCAAGCACGTATACCTACGTATAGACACATACACACATACGTATACGCTAATACATGTTCCCATGTGTATGTTCTTCATTCTACTTTTTGTTGGCAGACAGAAATCGCTCTACCGTGAAATTCAAACACTTCTCAGCTAACGTTTTAATGGGCCTAATAACTGAATAAAGAACAAACAATATATTTTTTTTAAACAAAATGAAAGTGTAAATAAAAGCAATGAAAAAAATATACAGAACTGAAAAGCAATGGAAAATAATTTTAGTACAAATATATATAAAAAACAAATTCTGATGTGAAGTAATACCGCCATATTTTCTTCTTTTATATTTTCTTCATTTGGACAAATAAAATCATTAATAAATGGATAAATGAGTGAATGAATGAATGAACGAACGAACGACTACATGAATATAGCAAATAAATAGCGGTCATTGATTTCCGAATTGAACAAGGAAAGAAGGAAGAGAGAAAATTAGAAATAGAAGCAAATGATGGTGTCGTCTTTCATCTCAATGAAAAATGCAACCATTTCTATGTTATTTACGTTGTTTACCGCACGACGAGATTCGTGTCTGCCAACGATTAAATATCGTTTTATTTCCGTAAGAATTAGTTTACTGATTGGCTGTAGTAATAATAATAACAACAACAATATTAATGATAATAATAATAATAATAATAATAATAATAACAAGGATGATGATGATGAGTATTAATGGTCGTAAATTGTTTCTTACCCGTCTTTTTTCATTAATTATGTTCTGTAATCATACTTGATATAGCTGTTGGGAAAAGATATCTAATTGCTTTAAATTATTTTCTCCATCTATCTTTCAATCTGTCTGTCTGTCTGTCTGTCTGTCTGTCTGTCTCTCTCTCTCTCTCTCTCTCTCTCTCTCTCTCTCTCTCTATGTATATGATAATAATAATAATAATAATAATAATAATATTAGGGAATGTCAAAATCCAAACTTACAAGGATATTCAATTTAGTAATACCAAACTGAATTTTATAATAAAAAAAATATATTAATGATTTAGAGAAGAACCATCAAAATGCAATTCAAACTATAAAGGAGATCAGACACCATCAAGAAAAACGTACTCTACAAAATACTAATTTAAAAAGCTATAAAATCTAAAAGAAATGTTTAAAATCCATAAAATCTATAAAATATTAGATTAAAAATTTAATTCAGTTTAGTAAGTTTATAAAAAAAAAGAAAGCGAATAGTAGACTACGCGCGTTTCGTGGCCACATAATAGTAGAAAAAAATCTGTACAATTCAGAAATAAGTCGATCAAGATAAATTCTACTCAGAATGAAGTCACTGTTTAGGTTTTTATAAATTCAAATAACGTATCCTACTATTTAAATAATATAAATAAGATAAATTAAATTTTTAATTTAATATTTTATAGATTTTATGGATTTTAAACTTTTCTTTTAGATTTTATAGATTTTAAAATTAGTATTTTGTAGAGTACGTTTTTCTTGATGGTGTCTGATCTCCTTCATTGTTTGAATTGCATTTTGGTGGTACGTGTATATATATATATATATATATATATATATGCATGCACGTATGTATGATATGTACGTGGGGTGGTGGAAAGTTCCTGGCTTTGGGTAAAGGTAAAAGAAAATACGGGTGGATCAGTTAATCATGATTTTATTTAACATATTCCCCTCTCAGATTCACACGCTTATTTCACCAGTCCTGTTATTCTAAGTCCAGTAAAACAACTCGGAAGGTTGAGCCTCCAACTAGGCATTTCGTGATACACTTAAAGCCAGAAACTTTTCAGTAGTCCGTCGGGTAAGTGTGTATATATAATCTCACTGGGTAATTTGTTTCTATATTTTCCTTTCTTTTTATACTTCTTCTTGCGGCAAATTGGCATGTATTAGTTTATGTAAATGATTACGAAAACAATCACATTTTGTTAAATACAAATCAGTGTGTCAGATAACAGGAAAATTTGCCAGAAAAAAATATAACTATATATGAATACAACTATAGTCTCTGAATTCCTTGCTCTCCATAAAGTTGTTGTTTAGTTCCGGATATACACTGATCAAATCTATGATCAAAGACATTCACAATGTAACGAAGCCATTTTTTTGTTTTTCAATTTCATATTTAGAACCATATTATCCAATGTCTTTGTTTATGCCTGTAGAGTGTATTAAGTGAAATACTTAGCTGTTAGTTCTAGAAAATCGAGCGGTTATTTAAGGCTTTATCAACAACTCGTGTCTGCATTAAGGTATTCGCATGAGGTGGCCTGCATACATAGCTATGTTGATATAGCATGAAAATTATTTTATTGGAATAAGGTCTCAGTCTCATTTATTTATCAAAATATTGAAACTAACTAAACTAACCTCGGTGACGATATGTAACTATGTGCTAAACTATATCTATATATGAATTGCCCAGCTCATACCGAATTATCAAATGTATATGTGACATCTACCAGAAAATGACAAAACTCACAACCTTATAATTGGAGATGATGTTGAATGCTTTCATTAGAGAGTAGCCTTGGACAAATGTAGATTGCCAATGAGTTTAAGCGGAAGTTACACCCCTATCACTTGAGGTTCAAAGAATGTGATCTGTTTTTATAACATACTGATATGTTCTTAACTGTACCCGGGGAGAAGTTGGTGGTATCTATGGAGTACATTTTGCTTCTTCAGTATTCATACGTTGTACAGACATCGTTAGGCCAATTTCAGGATTGCGGAACCATAAATGTTTCTCTGTAATTTAGATATCGAGGAATTTCTCTCCTTTCAATGCTAAAGCGAATAGGTTCCGGGCCTTTATGTTCCTATATTTGAAGATGTGTTCATTGGTCTTCTTTGCATTAAGGGCTAGTTTGTTTTCAGTACGGCATATTTTACGTGTATATTTTCTTTGATCCACTTACCATGTCTCTGATTATACACATCAAAGGGGTGTCAGTAAACTTAATGAATATATCACACAGATAGGAGAGTAGCCGTAGATGCAAGGAGAACGTATTTCTGTAATTCTCTATTGTTCTGAGTAAAAGCGGTATGGGCTCCCGGTAGATTGGTTAGAATCTCCAAGGCCAATTTTTATATGGAAATCTTCCTTCGATACGATATTACTGAATAAACTTCATGTTGACATAGCAATTCCACTCATGCATGTGGATGAGGGCATGGTGAAAAACTGGTGACTTAGCATAACGAGGACAATGGACAAAATATAATTGCTACAAATACCATATGCTTTCAGTTCTGTTAAACAAGAGAGAGATAATTTTTCAAGGACAGTTTATCAGACGCTATTTTTATAATTGCATTGAACTTATTTCAAAGATAAATTGGAAAAGATTTAAATTAGTTCCTTTGCCTAAAGTATGAATACAGCTATATAGTTTGGTACGCTACAAAGGGGACCTACGTGATGGTTCAGTCTGCCAGAAATAGTAGCCAAGTTTCTCTCAAATTATATGTAACATGTCGCCTTGAAAAGAAAGACATTGAATAATATAGTTCTAGTAATACAATGAAGAGCGGAATGGCATGCCTTTCATTAACGGAATCTAATCAATCAATTATAGGCGCAGGAGTGGCTGTGTGGTAAGTAGCTTGCTTATCAACCACATGGTTCCGGGTTCAGTCCTACAGCGTGGCACTTTGGGCAAGTGTCTTCTACTATAGCCTCGGGCCGACCAAAGCCTTGTGAGTGGATTTGGTAGACGGAAACTGAAAGCCCGTCGTATATATGTATGTATGTGTGTGTGTTTGTGTGTCTGTGTTTGTCCCCCCAACATCGCTTGACAACCGATGCTGGTGTGTTTAGGTCCCCCGTAACTTAGCGGTTCGGCAAAAGAGACCGATAGAATAAGTACTAGGCATCCAAAGAATAAGTCCTGGGGTCGATTTGCTCGACTAAAGGGGGTGCTCCAGCATGGCCGCAGTCAAATGACTGAAACAAGTAAAAGAGTGAAAGAGTAATCAGGACTGCACCGAGGCTAAAAAGGGTTAACAATTATGTAGTTTGACTCATTTCCTGAATACTTAATGCTCACCCGGACATTTTAAAGTTAACTTAACCTCTTTAATTGCTTTATTTATGCACGCTTCCTAATATAAGCAAATAACTTTTGTCACAAACTTAACCTTCCCTACCCCACCCCGATGATTTTACAGTAGTGAACGATACAAGTATTGTAACAATGTACAGTTAGCTAACTTGATGCTCAATATTGTAATTAAAATATCTTAACCGTATGTTGATTTTTATCTAGATACAAGTTTCGTATTAAAATATGCCTATTTCTGGCAACTTCTTAAATGGCGTTTTAAAATACAAACCCATCTAATGAAATCCACGTAATACGTTTTATTTTTAACATCAAATTTCTCTTTATCATACTTTTATTATTTTTTTTTTTTAAGAATTATTGATTCAGCCTCATTTGCAATCAAGCCATCTGCAACTTCTTATAATTCTTACAGTAACTTCATATGTGCTAACATGACAAGCTAATATCAGTTAATGAATGAGGATTCGCCTTACGCGAACACACACAAAAAAGACAGTAATCAGTATATAAAACAGAATAGCTATTTATAACAAGTTTCCTTGTACTATTTACTTCTCTGTTTTATTCATAAATGTAAAATTAAATCTTAAAATGTCCGGATTATGGTAATTCTCTCTCTCTCTCTTTCTCTCTCTCAATCTTGTCTCTTTCTCTCTCTCTCTATCCGTCTATCTGTCTGCTTATCTATCTGTTTGGCTGTCTATCCATCCAACAGCGATTCTCTGTTTGTATGCTTGTTTAGGTTGTTCTACCAGTATCCACTCCTCCATCTGTCTGTCTGCCTGCCTATCTATCTCTCTCTCTCTATCTGTCTGTCTGACTGTCTGTCTGATTGCCTGTCTGTCTGCTTACTTATATATCTGTTTGTCTCACCATCTCTGCCTCTATCTCTCTTTCTCTCTACTTATATGCCTATCTGTCACTCTATCTACCTATCTATTTATGTATGTGCGCGCTTGTGTGTGATTGTTCAACTTAACTGAGTCAAAGGCATTTTTTATGTATCATTACAAATTAATGATGCCTCCCCCATTCTTCTCTTCTCATTCTACGCTTCTTTTATCCCTTCTTGTCGTGTGTCTCTGTTGACTGACATCTCATATAAACCGACTACGAAATATACGAAACTGATATCTCGTATCAGGTTGCATTGATTGTACCCACATGACGTTTTGTAAGCTTTGTAAGTGATACCTTTTATTTATCAGGTCCCTTATGGAAGCTCCAACGACATATATGTACGTATATATATTATATAGAATGACAGATCGATTGGTCTCTGAAAGGTCTTATCGCTAATTTCTGTTTCAAGCAAATAATCTAGGTCGTTTACAAATGTATATGTAGACCACTGGAATATTATATACGCATATTGTGTTTGACTGAAAAAAAGGCAAAGGCAAAAAAAAAAAAAAAAAAAAAAAGGAGCCTTCAGATGTTTCGTATAATTGGAAGAAGCGTTTCTTATTTAATATAGCTTCTACGATATTCATTTACACAAACTAGTTTTTTTCCCTCTTCGTTATCTTATGAGTAACAAACAGCCTAGTGCATGAAGTGTTTGCTGAGGAGTTGTGAGTTCGTATTTCGTCATTGATGACGAGAAGCATTCCACTTCCTTCCCAACGTAAATGGAAACTGAGAACGATTTAGCAGTGAAGGGTAGAAATGTTTGCTAATTGACTGCGTTTGGCATAGAAATTGTATACTGTCATACGCATGCGAGAATACGTGAATGCATTTAACTGCTGTACATATAAATATTTTTCATTCTCATTTCATATTAATACATTTCTCTCATTTCACTGAGAATTATTTTGTTGTATTTTTGCTATTTTCATAACATTACTAAATATTTACCCAATAATTTCGTATATTTTATGTTGTGTATATGAATATACACACTTACACATGTATGAACGTTACAAACTTATGATTGTTCATCCAATCATCTAATGACAATTTTCTTTATTTTGGGATCTTTTGATGGTTCTGCATTTGAATGTAGACAGGGTATCTAAATGCTTGATTGTAATGCCAAAGGTATTATAGACCATTTTCTCTGTTCTCCTAGCTGTCCTGAGAGCGTATCAACTCAATATCTCCTATTCTCGTCTAACAGTGTGATGGCTAAATGAGTGGCAGGCAGCAGTGACATTTAGTTCTGAATGATTGATTAATGTTGTCAATCTTCAGGTTACTCTGTGAACCGCTCCGTTGGTCGTCCAGCCAGTCGTAGAAGTTCTTTTGGTGAGTCTTGAATCAAGGATTGTGAACTACGAAGTGATTCCTATGTACTCGTAGCATGGATTAATTTCTACTAATGTTGAATTGACGCAAGATTTCTTTGGATGTTATCAATCTTATCTCACCAGATGACGGAAAGGATTCAAAGGTGTCTATGGTTTTAATATATCAGCTGTGATCCATCTCCTACACTCATTCGAAGGAATCGAAACACCGACTGCTCTGTAGATAGGGACCTCAGTAAAAAGGCTGAGGAAGTTGTTTTAAGATACTTTCTGTCTTAACATTCCACTGGATACGGGAGTATGTTTGAGGCGGTTTAAACTTTACCGGTCCAGTGAGTAGGCGTTGGAAATCATGGTGTCGAGGCATACGAGTTGGGAAAATGTAGCTAGTTAAGTTAGTTATCGCTGTTGTACTAAAAATGTAGGGTGGCGGGGGGCATGCACAGTTACTGATCACCTTGCATATACATGGCTTAAATATACTCACATAAACATACACACATACTCGAAATTATTTTCTCTTTTCTCTTACGTATATTAATCGGTATCTTTTATCTTTTTTTGTATCAGTCATTAGACTGCGGCCATGCTGGGACACCACTTTAAACTTTTAGTCGATTGAATCGACCCCAGTACTTATTTTTTAAGCCTGGTACTTATTCTCTCAGTAACTTTTACCGAACCGCTAAGTTACAGGGACGTAAACACACCAACACCAGCTGTCAAGCGGTGATGGGAGGACAAGTACAAACACAAAAAAACTCACGCATATACATACATACATATATATATATATATATATATATATATATATATATACGACAAGCTTCTTTCAGTTTCATCTACCAAATCCACTCACAAGGCTTTTGTCGGCCCGAGGTTATAGTAGAAGACACTTGTCCAAGGTGCCACGCAGTAGGACTGAACCCGGAACCATATGGTTGGGAAGCAAGCTTCTTACCATACAGCCACTATTGCG
>NC_068985.1:38002035-38003194 GCF_001194135.2 Octopus bimaculoides
AACAGTGACTGCTACAAACAACTGTAACATCGTTACAACGTCAACATGAAAACGTTTAAAATATTTAAAGCAAGCAAGCACCAATTACCGATACAAACATAGTCAACAACCAAAGAGTCAAAACTCATCAACGTTTCGAATCAAATTTTCATGAGCTTCACTCGTTTTCACTTTGCAGAAAATATCGACAATTGTCAAAACAAACACGAAAACCAATCATAACAATTCCAAAATTCCAAAATTGTAATCCACAATAGTTACAACGATCACAACTACTAATGCTATGCAACGTGGTGCGGTGACTCGACTTTATAGATATAGCATCTCAATCTACTGTGGATAAATTATATTTTACAGTTTTGTAAAAGGAAGCACTTTTCGATAATGGATACCAAGGAACACTGAAAATGGAATGTAGTGCTTTTGATAATAAGTGTGCTCCTTCAGGGCTTATCTAGGACAAAGCAACAACGACACCAACACAAAACCAACAAGAAAGTTTCTACGTGGTCGTTGTTCTTTTAGATATAGCAGAGAAATCTCCCTGAAATCACACACATTAGATGATGTATATAATTCTTGATGAAATATGTTTGGACAAAATCAAGGGTGAAATAGGCTAGAACAATTTTGATCATAGGTCTACTCATTCAAGGGTTACACAGAATTAAACGACAGTAATAATTACTGTTAGTAATTCTCTCAATAACATTACGTATACATACACACACACACACACGCACACACATGTGCGCGTGCGCGTGAGAGAGAGAGAGAGAGAGATGCTCCTAAAATACTAATTACTCTTTATGCTATAGGAAAAAACGGCCTGAAAGTTTGGTTGAAAGGGACAGTCGATTAGATCGACTTCAGTGCTCAGCTGGTCCTTATTTCATCGTCCCCGAAAGGGATGAGAAATGAAGTCGACCTCGGCAGAATTTGAACTCAGAACGTAAAGACTCGGAAGAAATGCCTCTGCACATTGTGTCTGACATGCTAACGATTCCGCCAGCTCTCTGCTTTGCTTATTACCACTAATAATCCTTTCTACTATAGACACAAGGCCTGAAATTTTGGGAGAAGGGACTAGTCGATTGCATCGACCCTACAATTTGACTGTACTTAATTTATCAACCCCGAAGGAATGAAAGTTTATTGC
>NC_068985.1:38003366-38005197 GCF_001194135.2 Octopus bimaculoides
GGATGAAAGGCAAAACGGGCGCCGGCGGAATTTGAACTCAGAGCGTAAATGCCGCTAAGCATTTTGCCCGGCGTGCTAACGATTATGCCAGCTCACGGCTTTACTTATCACTCATAATAATAACAACAAATATAACAAATACAAAGCGTACCCAGAATACCTGACCTGCTAGAAGCAACAGTCAATCATCTTACGAAACACAAACTACCAGGTCTACTTAAGGTAAACTTATAGACCAACTACCACGTGTCTTTGAAGCGGTGAGCTGGTAACGATTGCAAACGTTTCGAACATATGTTTAATTGATCAGAATTAATTAGAGGCCCAAACACCAACAATGTTAATTTATTGAAGATAAATCACAGGAGGAGAAACAAACATAACAAACAGTTCACAAAAATAAACGCTACAGCTAGTAATAACATATAAAAGCAATATCTACATTGCCAAGAACACTATCCACGGTCGACCATGCAATCGATATTAACATATATATACGCGCATGTGTGTGTGTGTGTATTGAAAACTGATTTCTAATATGACTGTTGGTCCACTTATAAAAATACTCGCCGCTTTTTTTATCCACCACTACCACAACCTGCCACCAATCCGTCCTTTCAGCTTACAACTGAAAGATTATTTTGAAACAACATGGCCGACATATTGATCACATTTATGTCTGTTACACAGAGACATAAATTTGGAAATAATAGATTATTACACAGAAAGGCTACATCGTATTTTTATATACCAGCGCCCCTGTCGCCATATTTAATGATGCCACCACAGGCCAACTCTACCAACAAACAAATAATAACGTCATAAAAACTACCACACCACCACCACCATCACCACCACCACCACCACCACCACCACCACCATTATCAACAATAGCAACAAGAACAGACGATGAAAATACAACAGAGTAAATACATTTCAACAGCAGAAACTTCAGTATTGTTACATCTTTTGTCAAAATTGTCTGAGTTGCTATATTTCTGCAAAAATCTATTAAAGAGTGCTATTCAAATATGGTCTGGTGGTGTTATTTTAAAGGCAAGCAGGCATAGTAATGTTTTCAGAAGTAGAACTTCCTTTTTTAAATCTCTTTAGATTTTACACTAGCTGCCTCCCACTGAAAATCTGATTCACTGTCTTACTCTGCCGCTCGTAGTCTGTATCACTGTCACACTTCTTCACTTCTTTCTGAATTTCCTTGCATTCCCGATTTCGTTCCATTCATTTCCCTAAGAGACCACAGCGATAGGCGACTTGAACAGATCATGATCATATAGACGTAAAGAGGAGTGACAGGCAGCTGACGACGTAACTCGTGAATTGCATAAAAAATCATTGCATTGCGTTTGTTTTTATTTACATATAAATAGAATATTTCAAGATGTAAATATGTGTTGGTGTGTGAGTGTGATTGTATATTCTTCATTGTATATTCTTCCTGTAGTACATAACACCAAGATTTCGTCTGATTGCCGCGAGCTTCCAATCATCGCCGAGTGGATGGCTGTATGTTAAGATGCTCACTTTCCAACTACGAGGTTTTAAGTTCAGTCTCACTGCGCGAAACCCAGAGCAAGAATCTTTCTACTAGAGCCTCGGGCGAGCCGAAGCCTTCTGAGTGGATTTGGTTGGTGGAAACCAAAAGAAGTTCGTTGTCCATGCATGTATGTGATGTATGTATGTATGTGATATATGTATGTATGTATATATATGTGCGTATGTATATATATATATATATATATATATATATATGCGTATATATGTACGTATATATATATGTAGATATGTATATACATACATACATACATACACA
>NC_068985.1:38006184-38008342 GCF_001194135.2 Octopus bimaculoides
TCCTTACCTCCACTGTTTGTCTTTCCTACATAAGCATTTCCCTCTGTTTATTTGTGTTTTATAATTTCGACGCACTCCATTCACCTTTTCATTATTTACTGGTGCCATGTTTGGTAAAACTCTGTCCTCTCGAGACAACGACACTCTGTTTTCACACACACACACACACACACACACACACACACACACACACACACACACACACACACACACACAAACGTAGAAGCGTTCACCAAAGGCACGCTTTCACATATTTGTTCTTTTCTACCAACCTACAATTACAGTCATGTGTACTTATATATGCATATTTACTTAAATACATAACTACGTATAAGCATAGTCTTATGAAACTATTGTTATTTTTACTGTTTCTTTGAGTACAAAAGAAGGTCTTATAGTTTTATATAATGTGCTCGGATAAATTCACATACATAGGCAGGTAACATTTTATTTTTGTGCTTACGCACTAATACATATATGGGCGTATGGAAGCAGAATAAAATATATATCTAATTACCTTTATGCTTACATGCATACATAAATACAGCTAGAAATATGCGAACACACACAAGCACATGTATGCATCTGTGTGTGTGATCATGTGTGTACGTGTTTGCGTGTGTCTGTGTGTGTGTGTTTGAGTGTCTATGTCTGTGTGTATACAATTTCGTGTATATGTAATATATATATGTGTGTATATATTTACATATATACATGTATATATGTAAATAAATTTGTATGTGTATATACACACATATACATTTATATATGTGTGTGTGTGTATGCATATTTATATGTATATATGTATGTGCGTATATTTATGTATGTGTATATATATATATATATATATATATGTGTGTGTGTTTGTATGTATATACACATACATCCATACATGTTTGTGTATGAGAGTGTTTACATAAAATGTACGCATGGTGAATGCAGATAAACAGAATGCAAAAAGAGAAAAAAAAAAGGGGGAGTAAATGAATAACAAGGGCCACTAGTAATACGTTTCATTCTTCCATGAAATGTAAGCCATTCTGTGAATAGAACACTGCTGTGGCGAACTGTGCAGTCTGTTGAATGTAATGAATTACTTCAGCAATATGCACCTGATGGGTGTTTCTTTTACAATTGCCCCACTGAGCAGCTAACCTAGTAATTGGTTTGTTAATGCCCACATTGTCACATTGAGTTATCACGATTTGTACATTATTCCATCAACGTTTAGGAGAAATGGATCACGCCTTTCTTTAATGGTTGTGCTACGGTTCTAGAAATACCTATAACTCTGTTAAATTTCGAGTACAGTTTTCGTGTCTGTCGTAATAATTTCCGTCACTAGCTCTCAGTCGTCTTTACAAGCTTCCTCACCATCATTTTCTGATTCTTCATTGTTAGCTTACATTTTTATCTTCAATGGGGATACAAAGACGTTTATGGTTGAAAACACGCTCTTATTTGGTGATTGTGTGAAGTCTATTCCATTTTAGTTACTAACTCGGTACCTATATATTCTTCAACGGTTTTATCATAAATGAATAAGATAACCTAGCTGTGATTTTGATCCACCAGTTGCGCTCGTTTGTGGGTGGTTCGTTAAAAAAAAATTATAATAACAGTTTAAGAACTTGGAATATGTCAAGCCTTGAAAGTTTACCATATATTGTGAATTCCCTGATGATCAGTTTATTAAGTATTTTGACCAAATACCTTCTTACTTAATGTAGCACTTACCATGCCTCTTACTGATTTTGTCATGCTCCGAACGAGCATTTATTCTTGGTGCCATAAACATGATTTGCGTCCCGGATGCACAGAACACCGTAAGAGATACTCTAAGGCTTCCCATCCGATGAGGTATATAAGTATACATACTTGTATACATGTGTTTATGCATTAATACGGTTTCTGATGCTTTGCGTTATAGGTTGGCACACTGCAATTCAGAATTATTGCACAATGCAGATCCATTCAGACCCAGTTCTAGACCGTTTACTACGAATCTAATTATGAAAATAATTTTTGAAAGGCTTTCTACGGGACAGATATCGAATTGGCTATTTTAAACTATGGGTGCAATGGAAAGGCATTTCAAGCAAGGAACACACACTCCCTCACACACACATACATATTGCATATATATATATATATATAT
>NC_068985.1:38008919-38010525 GCF_001194135.2 Octopus bimaculoides
ATATATATATATATATATGATATATACATATATATATATATATATATATATATTTGTAAACATGTTATGTTGATGTTTTTGACGCTGTTACCTTCAATGTGTTAGAACATGGAAAGAAGACATGCAATTATTTTACATGTGGAATAGTTGAGACAGATTCAAAATTTTGATAATGATAACTTACCAAGATTGCCTGTCCACCGGGTATTAAAACAGCTATGTTGAACTATAAATATAAAACGGCTTGGTTACAATAAATTTGCTGTTGAAAGAGTGACTCAGTGAGTGTTCAGAGAATATTGACGGTTCAATATTTTACTAAAAACATGTAAGACATTTTTGGAATATGTTTTATTTGGACATTGTACAATGATTCTGATATGAGCCAACAATATCACTGATGTACAAGCTAAAGCTGTGACGAAATAACAGTAAAAAATAATGACTGCATTGACAGCTTTCAGACTGAATCCTTTAAACTGGTACAAGAATATTTAAGAGCTCTCTTTAACTTTTCTTCCCTTTTCTCTGCAAATGACGTACGTAAACATGCATACATTTATGTAGATACATGTGCGCTCGCGCGCGCGCACACGTGTGCGTAAATATATATATCGCCGTATTTTCTTTTGTTTTGCATACCTAAAATCCCTGAAGACCATGTGATATTTAACCGTGCTGTTATCTAACATCCGGTTTTACAACGCAGTGTGAAACCGATTGGCAAGGTCACCTGTAATACATCTTATGATACTGTGTACTTTGATTAATACACACAGACGCGCATATAAGTGTATGTATGTATATCACGTCATAATAGCCGAGGTGAAATATAAGTCATAGTCTCCATGATAATTTAAACTTATCAGTGATATTTCCTTAGCGATAATTTCGTCCTCAAATGTGTGGAACACATTGAATACATTTTAGACAAAGATTTTTATTTCCAAAAATTTCTTGATTGCTAAAAAAAAATATATATAAAAATAAAAATGAAGTATAAAAAGAAATGATTCTAACAGTTATCGATGTAACATAAGATTAAATTCGTATAAACGTTCTATTGCACTCAAATGTGCGCATGCAGGCGTTCATGCATTGAAGACCGCACGCAGGTGTGTGAAAATAATATTTAACCCTAACATGCTACGTAAATATGGGGGAAAATTCACAAGATTTGCAAGCATGCGTGTAAAGTTGTATACAAGTTCGTGTTTCTATGTAGATATATTTTTCAAATGTCAGTTGATGTAGGTTGAAACTTGTGCAACATTCGTCTAAATAAATTTTCTATAGATGCTCTGTTCCACCAAATATGTATGTATATGAGTATATATGTGTGTATGACAGTTTATATTTACGCACGCACGCGCACACACACACACACACACACACACACACACACGCGCATGTATAGGGGCGAATTCACAAAAAAACAACAACACAAGACGAACACAGGTAGTGCAGACAATAAACATATGTATAAGTTAAACGCTCAGGAAGTGAAAAAGTCTATTAACGTTTCGAGTCTACGCTCTTCGACAGAAAGGAACATAGAAATAAACAGGGAGATATATGTATGTATGTATGTATGTAAATATATATA
>NC_068985.1:38012601-38014001 GCF_001194135.2 Octopus bimaculoides
TATATATATATGTGTATATATATGTGTATATATGTGTGTATATATATGTGTATATATATATATATATATGTATATGTACACGCAGACACACATATACATCTATGTTATTGTTTATTTGAACGTTAAGTCAAAATTTTATAGTGGAGTACATTTTTATCAATATCTACAAGAAAAATTTTGACAGTAACTTCGAACCTTCTGTTGATGAAGATGAGCATGCCAAAACTTCGAAGTCACTGTTTGTTTTTCTTTTGTAACACACACTCAAGCATACATACACACATATATCTTATTCCTTTTATTTTCTTGTTATCGGCTATAACCATTGGAATGCAGTCACACTAGGGTTTAACCGATCATATTCTTGTGAAGATAGCTAAGCCATCATATTCACGATTCCACGTCTCACCATAGGTGCCGGTGTAAAACAAACTGTGTGCGTATGTGTGTGTGTGTGTGTGTGCGTGTGTGTGTGTGTGTGTGTGCGTGCGTGTGAGTGTGTGTGTGTGTCTTTCTCTCTCTCTCTCTCTCTCTCATCGATACGGTCGGTTAAACCCCAGTATGGGGTTGAACTCCAGTACTCATTTTAAGGTTTGGCACTTATTCTATCGAAATGTTTTACCGAACCACTAAGTCACGTCTGTCTGTCTGTCTATCTGTGTTCGTATGTCTCTGTCTTTGTCTCTCTTTCTCATCAATATCAATAATCGCCAGTATGCAGTCTAACCGATCATATTAATCTCCAGTACTCATTTTAAGGGCTGGCACTTATTTTATCGAAATGTTATACCGAACCGCTATGCCAAGAGGATGCAAAGAAACTGTCAAGCAGTGGTGGTGGGACAAGCGTTAACACAAACACAACCTCACACACGCACATACACACGCGTATCTCTATATACTACATCTTTAACTGCATTTCGCTAGGGTTTTGAAGGATTTCATAATTAAAACCCCAATACATCTTTTACATCAGGGTGTAATAACCCTCCATCTTGTCCTTCCTACATTGTCTCATTCTGATTCTCAGTATCGAAAGAGAGAGAGAGAGAGAGAACTGTTTTTTTTTTGTTAAATGTTTTATTACTGAGACACTTAGACCTCTTCCTTAACTTCGTTATATATTCATCGCTTCATTTAATAACACCCCACTGTACCCCGTCACCGCTGTCATTGTCGTCCTCGACGCCGTCGTAGTCCTCCGTTTTCTCATCATGGACTAATCAGTTCCTTCTGTTATTGTTGCTTCATTTTTTTTTATAATTCCTCCTCCTCTTCCTCCCTTCCCTTCTTCCTCCCTTCCCTTCTTCCTCCCTTCCCTTCTTCTTCATCTTCCCTTCTTCTTCCTCTTCCCTTCTTCTTCATCTTCCCTTCTTCTTCCTCTTCCCTTCTTCTTCATC
>NC_068985.1:38014011-38020813 GCF_001194135.2 Octopus bimaculoides
GACTAATCAGTTCCTTCTGTTATTGTTGCTTCATTTTTTTTTATAATTCCTCCTCCTCTTCCTCCCTTCCCTTCTTCCTCCCTTCCCTTCTTCCTCCCTTCCCTTCTTCTTCATCTTCCCTTCTTCTTCCTCTTCCCTTCTTCTTCATCTTCCCTTCTTCTTCCTCTTCCCTTCTTCTTCATCTTCCCTTCTGCTTCCTCTTCCCTTCTTCTTCCTCTTCCCTTCTGCTTCCTCTTCCCTTCTTCTTCCTCTCCTCTTCCTCACCCCCTCACAGTTAACGTTCATTAAAGACCCACTGCAGCTGATATCGCCATATATATCACACGACTATGTGTTATTTACCTTTGTAACTTCATAACGAAATGGTTATTGCTGTTACCCACTTGAAATCTCGCTCTTCATGTCTCTTACTCTCACTCTCTCTCTCTATCCGTCTACACATACAAATACACACAGATGCACCTTCGTATGATTGTTTATGCGTCTATATACGAATAGGGAAGCAGAAACATCACACACACGCCCATGCTCACACAATTGCACATACAGACATGTATACTATTCTTACGCTGACTAGGTCCTGGAATTTGTGTGTTACTTCTGTATTTTGACACATGTGGTGGCATCGTGGGTTACTTCACCTTGGAGCCACATTGTTAAAATAAAAAAAAGATTAGAAGTAGCGCAAAGCAGTGATAAGAAATAAATAAACTTTAGGTTAGCTCAAATGTGTTTGTGGCATATATTAACTTCTAAAGGCAAACTTCACTGCAGTTTACTGTGGAGAAAAAAAATTCTCTCATACGGTAAGAGTGTAGATACACCATTATCAGCTCAGTGGCGCCTTCTTCTGGACTCCTAGATGCATTTCCGGATCTTTAGCTTTCTTCTGTAGGAGATACCAAAGAGAGATAATTCTGTGCTGATTAGAAAAGCGTAACTCTATAACAGAACTATCACTGCTTAATTGCCAATTAAATTCATGAAGACGCATTTTTTCTAAATCCAAAACAATGAGTCGGCCATAGCAATTAATCATTTTGGATCAAGTTTAATTTCACAGTCATAGTGTTAAAGTTTGCAAAATTTAATCAAATTACACCAGGATTTCTTAAGCTGAATCTTAAAAATGAAATTCCTGTACTTCCTTCTTTGGAGTGAATTAAATTTTTTGCACAGGCAAATGAAGTGACTGAATATTTTCTCCTTCCTAATGAGGGTGAACACGCCTCTCTAATAGTAAATATCAGTAATTCATCATATATTTTAGCATGCTGAAATTCTTTTGGAAACTAGTTTATACAATGAATGTCAAGGACTCTTGAGTTCGGACTCTTTGTTGAAATTGTTATTTGCGTCATCTCACCATTATTGACATTACACGGGTAATTTGAGAGTTAACCTTCTATTTCAAAACCGCATGTTTGCGTATGTCAATAACTCACCCTTATTACCATTTTTCATGAATTATACTGAGCGTCTTCGTAGCTAATCTTAACCAGTTCTGAATGATTAATTCAATGTCTGACGGAAGTGTGGGTCTGTTCGAAACATTAGATATTTGTGTGCTGAGAACACTAACATACCAGAGATCTTACGTTTATATAATTAACGTTTGTCGAATACACGCGCGTAAAGTACTAACCTCCTTGTGGATCTCCTTCTTTTGATTATTGCTTAAGAAAGTCAACCAGCTTCACATCGTCTACATACTACAGCCCTAGCTCTAGAAACCTCTAATATTTCAAATCATATATGCTGGTGATTAATAAAATACTCCTAGACATGTAACGCTACGACCTTCACACATCCATATCCAAATTCCCTAAGCGTTCACTTGAATCACATTCAGCTGTGCTGCATGTGATTCAAGCATATATAACCCAGGCGGCGATCCCTCACCATCACCGTCTGAAATACATTTAATCGCCTCCTCAATTGCATTAGCATCTTTTAGTTGCTACTAACTTTTCAAAAAACATTCTAGCTGTCACTTTTCAATTAAAATATCTCTGTAATTATCGCTCTTACCGATAAACCGATAATCTTTGCTGCGATGTCACGTAGCATACCTTCCACACGCACACATACAAACTCTTTGCGCTTTTCACTTCTTAATTTCTCTCATATTTTAGCTCAAGTTGAGCATAGTTAACAAGTCCAAAACCTTGTCCAGGAGATTCAAATCAACAGGGTGATCGGGTCTGATATTTTCTCGGTAATGTAAATATTCCCCAACTCTTAGCCTTATCTTCAGCAAACGCCTTCAATATTTCTCTCCCTACAGAAATGCACAGGTTAGGTTCCGAGGATTGCTCCACAATCTTCAGGGTTTATAAAGACTTGTATATTCTATAGACCCCACCTGATCACATCATGTTTTTGCTTAATTCAGCACTTTTTACGGAACCGTTACCTACAAAAGTGACAAGCCAATAATTATCGTCGTTACCATTATCTGTTACTTTAACTCTTCTTATTTCTTTATTACCCACAGGGGGAGGGGGCTAAACATAGAGGGGACACACAAGGACAGACAAAGGGATTAAGTCGATTACATCTACCCCAGTGCGCGTAACTGGTACTTAATTTATCGACCCCGAAAGGATGAAAGGCAAAGTCGACCCCGGCGGAATTTGAACTCAGAACGTAACGGCAGACGAAATACCGCTAAGCATTTCGCCCGGCGTGCTAACGTTTCTGCCAGCTCGGCACTGTAGCTCGCTAGTGTTACTGTAACGCTTCTATTGCGCTGCCCCTAACATTCTGGTACGAACTTTTAGTCCTCTGTACAATGCACCGCGCTCAGCTCGCTATGCTTGTCTCCTCTGGTGAGATGGAAGTTAATGTTAGTAATCAGTTCGGCGAAACTTAAACTAAGAAACGTAAAGCAATAATTTGCACTCTTTTACCATCCACAATGATTCCGTTTATGCCGAAGCTGCCATTCCGGTATTTGCAATAAACATACATACATACATACATACATACATACATGGATGGAAGGAAATAAAACAATAACGACAGCAAGTACTTAATGTGAAATTGATTAAGAAACTAGAGCAAGTGGTAGTTTATCAAGTTACATTTAAATCTTCAACAATTAATTTAAAAATAAACTATGGTACAGTGAAAACCTCAATCGATAATTAAGAGAATTCAATTAAGTGATACAGTTGTTTATTCTACATACATACACGGTACATTTATACAGACATGCGTAAAACACACACAATTATACACAAACAAAACATACTCCTTTAATATACACGCATACACACACAGTGTGTATGTATGTATGTACGTATGCATGTACGTACGTATATGTGTATGTACGTTCGGTGTATGTATGTATGCATGAACGTATGTATGTATGTATGTATGTATGTATGTATGTATGTATGTGTATGCAAGAGAACAAAACAGTGATAATGTATTGTGTTTATCTCTATATTTGTTGTGTCTTAAAGAGAGCTACTATTAGTCGTATGAGTAAAATTTTCATTTTCGCAGTCAAGCAATTTATCAACGCACGTTAAAATAATATTGTCAGATTTATGATGTTTAGATTGCGAAGTCGTAAATTTTACTGGTTTTCTTCATCGGAAAGATAGGTAGTGGTGTGGGGGATGCAATGAGATGTCTCAGTTGTTCTTTTTAATAGTAAGTGTTTTATGCGGATATCTCAACAAAATTTCATCATAAATAGAAAGTGATACATTTATATCGCCACAGAGATTTAAAATCTGACGCAAAGTTTTTTTTTTCTTTTGCAGATCTAAGGTGTACCGCTTTAACTAATAACATCTAACTCATTGAATAACCACCATCACCCGCTTCTTTCCTTTATCCATAAATGAAACTTAAGAAGTAAAAGGGGGTCAAGTAAAGCTTAACAGATTTACCAAAACAAATGTTGTTGTTGGCACTCCGTCGCTTACGACGTCGAGGGTTCCAGTTGATCCGATCAACGGAACAAACAATCTGCTCGTGAAATTAACGTGCAAGTGGCTGAGCACTCCACAGACACGTGTACCCTTAACGTAGTTCTCGGGGATATTCAGCATGACACGGTGTGACAAGGCTGACCTTTTGAATTACAGGCACAACAAAAACAGGAAGTAAGAGTGAGAGAAAGTTGTGGTGGAAGAGTATAGCAGGGCTCGCCACCATCCCCTGCCGGAGCCTCGTGGAGCTTTAGGTGTTTTCGCTCAATAAACACTCACAACGCCCGGTCTGGGAATCGAAACCGCGATCCTATGACCACGAGTCCGCTGCCCTAACCACTGGGCCATTGCGCCTCCACAACAAAACAAATAGCAGTATATTAACAACAAGGCACACACACACACACACACACACACACACACACACCTTTATATATGATGTATATTTCGGTCTTAGAGCAGTTTGGCCGTGTATCTATGTGTTTCAAGAACCCACTAAAAGGGTATCGAGAAAGGTATGCCTCTGAAAACCTGATAAGTGCATGGGTCCTGGGTTGAACATACGTATGAACTTGTCCACATGGCTTATACATTGTACTTGATTTTGAAATTTTCTATGCAGAACAGAACAATTCGAATATGACCAATTCTGCGCAAACGTGACCCCACCGGAAGTTTGTATTTTTAGATAAATAATTTGTAACACAAGAAATATTTACACAAACATTTAATTATATTTGGTTATAAAATTATTTTGATGATTAAGATTTTTACTCTTTTACCCTTTTACTTGTTTCAATCATTTGACTGTGGCCATGCTGGAGCACCGCCTTTAGTCGAGCAAATCGACCCCAGGACTTATTCTTTGTAAGCCTAGTACTTATTCTATCGGTCTCTTGCTGAATCGCTAAGTTACAGGGACGTAAACACACCTATATCGGTTGTCAAGCGATGTTGGTTGGGGAGACTAACACAGACACACAAACATACACGCACATACATATATATACATATATAGGACGGGCTTCTTTCAGTTTCTGTCTACCAAATCCACTCACAAGGCTTTGGTCGGCCCGAGGCTATAGTAGAAGACAATTGCCCAAGGTGCCACGCAACGGGACTGAACCCAGAACCATGTGGTTGGAAAGCGAGCTACTTACCACACAGCCACTCCTGTGTATTTTTAGATAAATAATTTGTAACACAAGAAATATTTACACAAACATTTAATTATTTGGTTATAAAATCATTTTGGTGATTAAGAACTTATTACTCTATTTTTTCCTACTATTTTCATTTTATCCGTGCAATTGTTTGATTGTTTGACTTTCTTGGAGCTCAATACTCACATACACGCGCACAGGGCGCATATAAACCTCACCACTCTCTCTTTTATGTATTATTACTAGTGTACGCACACCCAGCGATATATCCGCACGGATATAGTTATATGACGAGGACATAACTGAATGTTTTGAGAAATATATAGAAGTTTGTATTTCTCATACTCTCTTGCCCACTCAGTGCATGTATATATATCTATAATATGTGAATGCTTGCTTGTTTAGTTATGTAAATGTATCATAGTGTTTACACACACACACGAAACAGTGCAGGACAGAGAGAGAGAGAGAGAGAGAGAAATAGATGGTGGAAACTCCGTTCCAATTTTCTAACTAACGTGCTTTTGCCGCCATTTTGATTCATTTCTCATTAAAAGTCGGCAGCAAATCTACTCTCCTAATCTTTCGTTTCTGACTCAACATGTCAAATTATAGTTTTCCTTCCCCCCAAAATGTATTTATTCACTTTTAGTTCGTTCTATTGCTTTAGGGAGATTCTTTTCCACTTTTTTCGTTCTTTCTGTTTTTCTTTCCTCGCTACCTGTCTTTGTCTTTCTTTTCAATTATTCTTCAACATTTTGCTGTTGTTGTTGTGGTTGTGATGGTGGTGGTGATGGTGGTGGATTTTATTTGTTTTAGTTGTTCTTTGTGTTTAAATTCTTTTCTATATCTCCAACCTTTTAACTCATTCATTTGAAGATGAATGAATGTAGAAAGAAAGAAGAAAATTACAAAATTATATACAAATTTGAAAATAGATTCCACGTACCATGGAAACGTATTATATTTCTTTAAAAATTACATATATTAACGGCTATTTTGTATTGTTGTAATCACTGATTTGCCTCAAGCAACACAATTTTGCAGCGATTTAAGTTTACTCGTATTATTATTGTTGCTGTTGTTGAATTTTGGAGTAAACGGACGTGTCTTCAGATCGCTCCGAGAAAATTTGGTTTATTACCAAATTTTACTGGATGAAATTTTCTTTTCAAAATTATTTTACATCGAGGGAATTTCGAAGCATGCACATGCTCGTGTTAAACATATATTTTATTTCGTGAGTATTTTCACTTTTATCTTGATAGACTTCTCATTCTAGAAGAATGGAAAATACCTAGCAGAAATAAAAATGAATAAACAAGATAGCTTATAGTAACAAAACGAAAGAATAAGTCAATTTAACAAGCAGAGAGGTGTGCTTTGTTGAATGAGACAAAAAAATTGGCTATTCTGTATGAATACGACACAGTCAAAAGCATCAACAACAAATACACATTCGCTAGTGTTGGTAGCCAAAGAAATACCTTAATTATTGCTCATCTCCTGCAGAAAAGAATATCATGGAAGTAGTCTATTACTAAAATGACATGCGCCTTGCTTAAGGGTAGAGATGAAAGGTTCTTAATTTCTGTTTCACAAATGAAGGAGAGGCTTCTTATTGCCCTCAACAATCGAAGAAATTCTGTGATATCTATAACTATATATATATATATATATATATATATATAT
>NC_068985.1:38022621-38042767 GCF_001194135.2 Octopus bimaculoides
TATATATATATATATATATTATTCATATGCATATAGTCGTGTCTCAATATACGTGTTAATTTGTTCTTGGAGATCGCTCGTAATGTATTAGCGAATGTATTAGCGAATGTATTAGCATGAGGCACGGTGAAAAGGGAGAGTTTGACGTTTCGAGCATAGCTCTTCATCGGAAGGAAGAAAGGAAAAAGTCCAAAGAAAGAAAAGAAATCTGTTACTACATATTTCTCACTCAGAGATTCAAGACTGATTATTGTGCAGTTTTAAACTATTACGTAGGCTATTCAAATTTATATGGAAATTGTATTTATTGGTGATCATCTTTAGGTATATCAGATCCAGGAAAATTAACGAGCAGTCGCATGTTATAAAATCTTTACTTCCAGAGATTTTATAATTTGACAAGGAAAATCTGTCTTCGTAAACACGTTTCTAGGCATTCAAATATTCTTCTCCAGTATGTTTAGCAGAATGTGTTCATGAGATTTATATGACAGGTGGAATTGGTATAAATATGAGACTTGGTGATTTATGATATAGTGGAAGTAGTAAAAACCTTTGGCTTTCCTATCATCATTCGCATTATGGTTATTGTTTGAGTACTACATAAGTTTTATGTATGCATTGTTGACGTTGATGAAGCATTTGCTTCTATTAATGTTTTTAGCTTTATTATTCTGCTTCCAGTAGGTACAAAGGGTTTGTTCTAAACAATCCACATATGAATATAATAGGAATAACTATTATTGCATACGCTTAATGAATACGCAAGTTTCAGTAACAGCAGTGCCGAAGACAGCAAATATTGTTAAACCTCTTTAAAATATTTCAACTATAGAATATTTAATTCAGAGGAAAAATTTAATTTCGTTATGCTTATACACATAATCTGACATTGAAAATGAAACACGTTCATAGATTCATATTGTTTATAAATGAATTTAATTATTTAAGTCATAAAGCACACAAACATGTACACACACATACAGCAGCATAACGTCTAAAGTTGATTAACTAATTTACTTTCTAAAATATCTTTTATAACCCAGATATAACATATTAAGCATCTTATGCAGGATCATTTTCAAATAAATTTATTCAGTTGTTGATGATAAGTTAGTTTTCCAATACATAAATCCTTAATATTTGTTATCTATGAAATACACAAAAATGAATACTTAATGTTTGGATTAGCTTATCGAAAGATATTTAGTTTTAGCTATCATTCTTCATTTTTATATACAGTGTGTCTGGAAAAAGAATTGCAAATTATTGGCTTCAAATTTTGGCACAAGGCCAGTAACTTCGGAAGAGCGACTAAGTCGATTAAATCGACCCCAGTGCTGTACTGGTACTTGTTTTATCGACCCCGAATGAATGAAAGCCAAAGCAGATCCTTGCGGCATTTGCACTCAGAACGTGAAGAAGGACGAAATGCCTCTAAGCATTTTGCCCATAACGTCGGAGCGACCAAAGTGTTGTGCGTGAAATTTTAGAATTACTTGAAGACTATTGGTCACCGCAGAGCGTCGAACTGATGACGGAACTTGAGGCAATGCAGCACCTTTACACAAAGAAGATTGACCCAACAAAACAGACGAGATACTGGGAGAGGCTAAAATAACTGAAATTCTACTCTTTAGAGAAAAGGCGTGCTACGCATAAAAAAGAACCTTTGGGACTGAAAGTTATACCAACTACCGAACTGGACCGCACTGCATAGTACCAAAGATCTCGTTTTCTCCATCTACAAGTGTCCACGACTATTCAGCATTCCTCAGAGATCTGTGAGGTGATGTAGATATTTCCAAAGAGCGTGTGGACAAATTTTTATCTGAGATAGCAGGTGAACCCATGTCGCGACAAGAAGCACAAAGTAGCACAGCTTCATCCAAATCTCTACTTCATTAGAAGTACTACAGAAAAGAAGCCCATTCACATTGAAAGGCGGTGCTCTAGCATGGCCTCAGCTTCTGGCTTAACTAGTAACGATAAAAAATAATATAACGTTAGATGTATACAATGAATAGGACGTATAATATGGGAGGAACTGCCATTCGCGTAAAAGTATTCGCGTTAACTTTTCAGAGCGCATCAGCAAAAATTAATATATTCATTGTATGATTTGATCTGCTAAAGTGGAAATGCTGAACAGAATATATTGTCTTTTATCTAATCTTTTAGAGCATGTTCAATATTATAGATAATAATGGATCTAAGAAAATTGTTATAGGTTCTTCTATGCAATATTTACTCATTCCATTTGTGATTAGAAACATATTGTTAAAACACAATATATTCTAGATTTATGACAGATTCTTAGCAGTAATACTACTCAGTATTGTTTAAAATGAACTGATAGATATTAATTCGGCTTATAATATTTTGTAACGAATACTTCAGGATTGCTCACTATTCACCAATAATTCTTATGGTTTAGTGAGAGAAAGAAGTCAGACAGTAGGAGAAAAGTGAACGATCGTGTTAGTTTCAGACGGTAGAAGTGTTCCAAATGCTAAATATAACTTTCATCAGTGGTATTAATCTGACGGGTTTCCGGGCAGTTTTCATCTGCACGATTTCAAACCGAACTTATTTTTCAAAATATTCTCTAAAGATCCTGCACAGTATAATCGAATGAACAATCATTCTAGTTATAACTCATTTTAATTCGTAATGTTTGGAAAAATTTTCCATCCATTTAAGATATATATTATTATCGACTGTTGCCGCCACCACTTCCTCGTATAGTAATCAATGCCAAGAATATCCGATTGTATCAATTGGCGTGGCCGGATAATTCTGGATAAGGGAGCTCCGTTACTTCCCCTCGATGGTAGTTATATTGTTATTATTATTATTATTGAGTGACATCAAAGTGACACTGGGTAAAATATACGAAGCTCAGTATACCCATCTGATAAGGGTACACCAGTCACATGCATCACAACCATATGTGCGTGACATAGTGATCTTCATATTAAGATAAACAGCGCATGACCTTGCAGGTGGGGCCCAGTTAGAATTTTCTTCATGTCGAATAGCTCATCCCACTCAAAAGGTCCCTGAATAAGGGTTGTTTAAGGATGATCGACAAAACACCCATGTTTCATGAGTTGAATAATTCAAACCCAAAGGAATTCCTCTCAACACATAGCTATGATGCTTCCCCACTACTTCTACTCGTGATCAGAGATGCACATATCGTCAGACATGCTCAACTGGTTAAGGTCAAACAACTAATAAGCAAATTCGTTGTATTGAGCAGAATATTTGTTGTAGCCCATCTTTTATATCAAGACAAAACAATGTACATGATAACACTTCCAATCAGTTAAGATCAGAAGCCATGAGAGCCACTACCTGATACTACATCAGGGCATTTATTATTATTATTATTATTATTATTATTATTTGGTTTTGTTGGAGCTCCTGGAGTGTTGCAAGCGGAGCGGACTTGATACCTGAAGCCTACAGTACAATGCTATCCATTCTTTTCAGCTATCTAATATTTTCCTGATTCTTCTTATTATTATTGTTACTGCTGCGGCAAGCTGACAGAATCGTAAGCCTTCCTGGCTAAATTCTTCGCGGTATTTCGTCCTTCTTTGATTCTGAGTTTAAATTCCGCCGAGGTCGACTTTGCCTTTCACCATTTCGGAGTCGATAAAATAAGTACCAGTTAAGTAATGGGGTCGATGTAATCGAATCCAGTTACCCACTCTCCGAATTTAGTGGCCGTGTACCAAAATTTGAAACCATTATTATTGCTAACGGCGTTATTATTAACGTTGTTAATGTTTTCCATTTAAGGGTAAGGAATTTTGAGTTAAATTTGGTGTTAAATTAGTGCCATTTGAAAACCAATTAAAATTTCAACACAACTGCATTTAGGTATATGTGGGAATGCACGTTTTCACGTTCTTACAAGCATATCTATCTGTCTGTCTGTCTGTCCGTCTGTCTGTCTGTCTGTCCGTCTGTCTGTCTGTCTGTCTGTCCGCCCGTTCGTCCGTCTGTCCGTCTGTCTATATATCTATCTATCCACACACTCACACGCATCTATGTTCATATATATATATATGTGTGTGTGTGTGTGTGTATGAATGTATAAGGAAAATATATAGAGTATTTGTACAAAATGGCAAGACCGCACTAAAATTTAAAACAACTGCTTTAAGAAAGAAGGCAGCAGCAATTACAACAACAAATATTTTTATGAGTATACGTGTGTCTTTTTATTTGCTTGGTTTTCGCTGTTGTATCTTTCAATGTTTAATGCTTTGAAATAATGGTATGTCGTTACCGTTACATTTAGATGATGTTGTACACTCTTCCTTTCCGTAATATTCTTTTTATATACTTTCTCTCTATTTTGCTCTTTTATTTTTCATCTGCTCTTCCATTTGTTATGTAATTCAATCTCTTTCTTTGAGTGGTCTTTTTTTGTCCTTTTTTCGTTCCGCTTTTATTGATTTTCCATATTTCTTTAACTGTCTTTTTAGTAATATTCTCGCATCTTCCGTGTTTGATTTAACCGTTTTTATCATTAGTACTTCAATATGTTTGAAACTATATAAAAGTCGCATCGTTTGTCAAGATCTTTTTAACAATTTTTTCCCCAATTTACTAAAACAAGAAAAAAAAAAAACAACAACCTATTTTCATTTTTTTCAACTTTTGTTTTTTGGCATTCAGATATATAATGTCAGTACTGTTCTAATTTCTTATCTTCATCACTCACTTTGGATGCATTTTAATGTGATGTACTTTAGTATTTTTCATTTGTTTCCCTCTTTAACAATTTGGTCCGTGATGCAGAGCTAACCAAATAGTATTTTTGTTAGCTACAAATTTTGAAGTAATAGTATTTGTGGCAGACTTGATCCATCGTCCATTCCTGGCCTTTGAGCGCTATTAGCTGAATGGATTCTCTCGTATGGATCACGTCCACAGCCCAACGGCAATGGCATATCTGCAATTTAGAAATTCTTCCTCATTTTGTGTAAAATTCTTGGAGGCATAACAAAAAGATCATGGTCACTATCTTTTCCTTTCTGACTCTAAAATAATCATCAAAAAAGGTCCTGATAAAATATCGATTGGTCTTCTTTCACAATATTCCATTAATTATGCAGAAAGCTTGATCAATAGAAATTTTCGTGACAGTTGGACAGAAAACCTTACTTTGTTCAAAATTTCATCACTGCTCTACGATTATATGTCTATGTGCAACTGACTGAAATTTTCAGTATTTCTGTAATATTTGGATGATATTCTATAATTTTAATATGCATCTAATCAGTTGTGTTAAGATGTCCAAAATAATATTTGCTACATTATGCATACCACCGATTAACACGTAACAAATACGTACGATATAGTTTCCGTTGTATCATTTTGTTTCTATGGTTTTTAAAGCAATGGAAATGATTTTCTTCCAAATAATATTTGTATGTTCCTCTGTATATACTTTGTAAGTAGGTGAGTGATGAATTTCTCCTGTGCAATGAACATACAATGCCATTTATGAATGTAGATAATATTTGTTGTCCCCGAGAAAAATACTAACAATAGACATTTAAAACGCAATTACTAAGACTTGAATGTAAATGATAACCACAGGTTAGAAACAGGTAAATGAAATAGGGTCGTGGACGGAACTAATCGGTGGTATTCATCGTATGTGATACGTATCTAATTATTGTATATAATTTTCCTTGTTGGCGTGTTAGTTTACTCTGTTGTGTTAATGGTAAAACAATCGCCTAGCACGTTACAGATATATTTTTCGTATTTATTTCACAAATCACTTCTCATAACGTATAAAATTACGGCGAGTGACGGTAAGAGACTTGAATTTATAACATTACTTTTTTTGAGAGTAAACTAAATGCAATATTCTATTTAACTTAAGTAATACATATAGTAGTAGACTTCTATTCAGTGTTCGGATTGATTTCGATAGTATACATTCAGTATTGAATTCAAAGTTCACAAAAATGTCTTGCGCATGTCATTGGTCGCAATGTCTATTAAGAAAAAGGAAGTCTTATTATTTATGCAGAACAGGTAACCATCCTTGCCACTCATCAATATAGTTTCGACTGTGTTTCACTATTAAGCCTCATTAAAACATTACAACACACGTATATTAATATCTCAATTTGCTACGTTATATTTTTAAGCTTTTGTCTTAATGCGTTGTATATTTACGTTCCTTACATTACGCATGCGTTATGCGTATGTAATGAATTATTGATCAAATGCTGCATATTTATATTACTGAGAGACTAATATGCTACAGAGTTTAGATTTATGCTACACATATGGCAATTATTTCATTCCCATCTATCATATTGAAAACAAATATTGTACTGTTTTTACTGTGGCAGTCTTGTATATTTTAGTATTATGCGTTGCCCAAGAGAGGATAGACAAATATATAGAAAATTGAAAAGCAAGTTATTGCAGAAACACACAAAAAAACGCACAAAAGCGGGAATGAAAATATATAAAATGCTTTTGCGACAGAGAAAAGTTACTCTAGACCACTTATCGTAACTCAGTAATAGTTTGGCGCCGAAACTGCTATTTGTTATTGATACTATATGGACAGTCACGTTTTTGAGCAAATCTTTTTTGCTTTTTCTGATATTTCTTCGTAGTTGCAGCGTTGAGAATTCAATTCTCAATTATCCAGTGCATCTGTACTCAAACATAGTCTGTGTCTCTAAAACAAACGGAATGGTCACGACTGAGACGCATTTGATCTTAGGTTTGCTCGATTATAATGATCTGAGAGGTAAACAACAATAACAAGAACAAAATCAACGCGTCAGTCATGCGCTAGTATATCTGCTAACGGCCATTTATGTTTATCTTACAATAATATACTTGACATTTGAATTAAATGAAAGAAATGAAGGAAAAGAGTTTCGACTTGCACTTCTTTTGAGAGGGGATTAAGAAGAATACATTTATATCATTTATGTATGTGTAAGGTTTAGAATGAGTGTTATTATTAATTTACTTGTGTACGTTTTATATTGTAAATTTGATGATGATGGCTATTTAGTGTGCGTAAATAAGCTTAAAATATATTTTCTTTCACAATTTCAGTCTTTCTCATTAATTTTATGTCTACGACTTCGAAAAACTATATTCATAATCTCTCAACCGTGTTACTGTATCTAAACGGATTATCTATTCTGGAAAGATTTTCAGATGACTGATGTTGAACAACATTCATTATTGAATATATATGCATATTTATTGACCTTCACTCGAGTTTTCAAGGGAGAATAAAACCAAGTGTTGAGCCGGAGAGTATCATAAAAAAACAAAAACATGGAAAAAAAAATTAAAATAATACTCCTCATTCTCTGGTTTCTCTTTGTCTTCTTGCTTCTAGAAATCATCATCATAGTTTACTGAAGTATATAGTTGTACACGCTGCCTCTTTAGCAATTTATACCGCTAAGTGGGTCCTGGTCGTTAGCGAGATCGAAAATATGCAATGGTGGGTGAATTTAGCCTAACGTAATTTCTGTCCTTACATTATTGTGTGTGTATGTGTGTGTGCATTTTGTGTGTATATATATGTGTGTGTGTGTGTGTGTGTGTGCAAATACACACACGCACTCTACATCCACTTACAGGGACCTAGAGATTTCTAGGTTGGTAACCAAGTGTCCATTTGACTGCAAGGGTTACACTTTTAGACCTGATTCAAATCCCGTATCTTCGTTTCGCCTATTCTTTAATTGTTATTCATAATTTTAAAATCAATTTTGTGCACTTCCAATAAGATAGTTTTAATCTATTACTATTACTCAAGCAAAAGTTGTCTACATATTCAGGTATTTCACTTTTATCTCTTTTAAGCATGTCTCATGTCCTTTTATTCATTATTGCCTGAGAATCAAAAGCTAGGAAATCTATGAAAGTCCAGTTTCGAATACAGCACACACACACACACACACACACACACACACACACACACACACACACACACACACACACACACACACACACACACACACACACACACACACACACACACACACACACACACTCTATCGTAATTAAGTAAAATTATTCAGTGTAGCTTGAATATGAACATTTAAAATTTCCCCAAGAGCGTTCTTTTTGTTAGTAAATGGCTAAATCTTCGCAATATAAATAATCTAATTAAACACCTGAAATTATGGTAATTATTAAATTAGCATTCATAGCATGATCTATCTTAATTGCACTGTTGAACTTCTAATATTTTATGACACAAACATACATGTGACCTTTTCCAAACCAGTTTCCACCAACTAAAGATTCCTAACTGAAGTTGTCTAAGAGAATGTCTTTCTAATACGATTCAGGAATCGCAGCTCAGTTTTTGAACCTAGTTTAATGGATGCCCATCCAGAAATTGGATCTACACAAGACAGTGACCAACTCACTTCAATATGTTACGTACACATCTTTTCCTTACCAAGTTAGAATGTAAAATATATTAGAAACGAAAAGATACAGATACTCTCCTGTTTGTTTCTAAGTTTTCTTTTGTTCAGCATGAAGAATATTGATGTAATGTCTTTTAATGTTTCCAAAGGAAAAGGAGAGGTGCAAATGAATTATTTTTGATAGTCATGTTGTTTAGTTTAGCAGGGTTTTCAAAGACAGAAACATCCGGGAAAATTTAACTGAAATTGTGACCTGCACTTGTGGAGAATGTAACTTAGTAAATCAGCAACACAATATTCCGAAAAGCATATAAAAAGGCTTCTGACAACTTCCACGATCAAATCGTTGCCATATAATTGACTATCATTATACAGATCTGCAATCACAAAGATGTACTATTAAAACATGTCATGATAAGAGGGATTGTTGAACCAACTGCCATTGGATACAACTATATATATAAGTAACAAAATGAGATAAAAAATCCAAGGCTGTGAAAGATTTCAGAACATTTATAAAAAGAAAGTATTACAGCTGTTACCGGGATATTTTATATATCCCTTCATCAGAGACGGTGCGAGAAAATGGTTAAGCAATAGTTATTGTATAAAAGATATGAAATACAGAGTGAAGTGGAGGAATGAAAACAGACGTGTGATACGTAAGGATATTGTATCTGCAGATCCATTATTTAAGCAGAATGGTATATATATATATATATATATATAAAGTTTCTTGTACCTTGTGTGTGAGTTCCAATGGTATTTATAATTGGTCATTCCAAGCATAGAGTCTTATAAACATCCATTGAATTTACTCCGGAGCGATGTCAGCAGGAGAAAGGACGTCTGCAGAAAATCAATATCGTGTTTTTCAGACATAGCGACGATAGAACAGTCTCAGAGGTGCCACAATGATAAGCTTTCATCCATTAATCTCAAAAACTGTGATACCATTAAAAATGTCGAGCACTCTGAAAACAAGCATCTTTGTGTCTTTTAAGAAATCATTTAGTTATACAAAAAGAAGGCACCGAAAATGGTAACAACAGGAAAGCTTACAAGCAACTAAAGACTGAGATCCAGGAATAAATACTTGAAAAACAAATAATGAAGGTTAAAAAAAAACCCCACTTGAACCCTAGAAACTGGCTGATATTCATTACAAGCTGTTGGTCCCCGTATAATACATCAACCGTTTCGTTTTTTCTAAAGACAGTATAAAACTAATAAAATGACAAATAAATGTCAACAATACAAAGAAATAACGTTCGAACACTTGCTTAACTCTGAGTGTACTAATAAGGGACAACCTTTGGACAGCATCGCACAGTGATCAAATACGAACAACTTAATTGCATCGCTTGACATTACTGAGGCGAAACAAAGCAATTCATTCCCTTAAAAATTAGTAAAGAATTTAGGACTGATGGAATTCTGGCTGAGAAAATTAAAGTAGTGAGTGAAATATGTACAAGGAAGCTTCATTTCCTGTATGTGAGAATCGATTGCTGATGACCTTAGAGATGCAACCGTTATTACTTGTTTCTCTAACAGAGGAGACAAATTAGATCATGAAACTACAGAGAAATTTCATTTTTAGTAACTGCTGCAAAAATTATTGCCAGAATTCCGCTTAACTGAATCAGAGACTTAGATGAATCTCAATCGAGTTTTCGACTTACCAGAGGTACTGTAGATACCTGATTTACCAGTCAGCTACTGGAGAAATACTATGAGATACAAATACAAATAATGTGTCCCACTATCGGAGACTCTGCTTCTCTAACATCAATCTGATTTTTGAATATTCAGAGTGGCAATTCATATAAGTGTTTGCACAAAAGAAATGCCGTAACTCATACTTTTGTTCATAGGAAGGCATGATATCGTAAATCGTGAAAATTTGCATATCTTACCGACCAAGCATAGCTACCTACATACTATTAAAACGAATACTAGGAACATCCGGTTTCATTTCGCTGCTGTACTCCAAGTAGTGTACATAGATACAACATAGACTTGAGAATATCGTGCAAGTTCATTCTTTATATAATTTTGATAGTTTAGCTAGATTATTAATCTATCTCATCAATTTCCTTTGAGTAAGAAAAGCTTGTGCACAGAGAATTAAGTTGAGAAGATTATCGATTATCGCGTTATGTTTGCAAAGCAATTTGTTTGTTTAGCTAATGTTGGGAAGGATAAATTAGCTAACTAGAAATAATTGTTTGTGAGGAAGATAACAATATGAAAATTGTTGAGTCAGACCCCACCTCACGCACAAGCAAACGAACAAGCTTAACTTGTTTAATTGATTAGCGAAAAACAAGATTAGCCTTTGAATAGTACTATATAAAGTAGTTAAGCAAGTACTAAAAATTACTGCGAACAAGTTTTGGTCAAATTACGGTTTCAGTAGCGAAGCATAGAGTTACCGTTCTTGTGGGCATTCAAATGGCATTTCTGAGTAATTTCATTCATGAAATAATTTTAAGTTTATTGGAGTATCTAGGGTACCTTCAAAACTACTTCGCCAAGCATGTTAAAGTAAACGATTCGCGCATGAGCCCAAAATGAGAGCCTAATATGTTCAAAGTTGCTTCTTGATTTTGAGGAAATAATTAAAAATTATTAGTCAATGACCTATATAGTTTGACAACCGGGTAAAGTATAAGAGCAAACTAGATTTGTTTTTGTGTTTAAAAGCGTGTGTAGGAAATATCCACTGATCATAAAATTTCTCTGTTCACTTGAGAAGTGAAGACTTTGCAGTTTTCTTTCCTTCATGGAATTGACTCTACTATCTTACAGTTCTCTCCCTGAGTTTCCATTGTCTTTCTATCCTTCTTCACTTATAACGCATATCTTGGCATAATCTTTTCACAATCTTTTGCTTCTCAAGTTTTGACATTTTTCAGTCAACCTAAATATAGAATCCTCTTAGCTGTCACCTTTTGTAAGTTTTATCTAATGCATGTTCTCTGAGAATAAGTATGGAGTCTGTTTTAGTCTGAGGCTAGACTGAAATGTTTTCAATAAATATTATGGAATCAGTAATCATAATTCTTCTTAGGGTGTGCATCGATCGTGTTTGCTTAAACGCGAGTATTTGTGTATTTGTGTTCAGTTTTGTATAGATAAACACATGTACGAATACGTTTGTACACACGCATACACCCACAAATGAGCACGTGTTTGTTTACGTGTGTCTTGGTTTCTTGAATTACTTTTACCGCGTGTATGAAGAAGATTTCTGTTGCTGTTCGATCTCCCATATCTATATATATTTCTACTTCACATCTTCTGTTCCTTTCTATCCGGCTACAAAATAAATATCAGGGTCTTTAGTACGAAGTAACCGGCCAAAAATATTGAAAATAGCACTGCATTTAAAATTTAGGATTTGGGAGTATTTCTTAAACACTTCTGTTTCTGTTTTATTAATACGTTTGTTTTTGCTGTATTTTATTCAGGATGAGCTTCCAAGTTTATCCAGACCATTACATTTGTTTTGCTAAATGATTATTGATACAATGTGGGATACACTTTAGCAATTGTATATACGGTAAAAGGTATACGTCATGTTTTAATTTTTGCTATGTGAGTGACTTAGAGGAAGAAATTTCACTGAAAGATAGTTGTAACAACGTATAAGTTTTCTTGTCGGAATGGAAACTATTTAGAGAATATATGTCAGAATATTGTGAATAAAAACGCTTAATTATATTAAAATGTCACCTTTAATTGAGAATGAAACCCTCAAAAGATGACAAAATATTTGGTCGCCCTTTTATATTTAAAATCTTAGCTCAATAAGCAACTTGAGAAAAGTTCTATATATGGAGAATTCTCATCCTTCTATCTCTCTCAACTGAAGCAAAAACGATGGATAACCTGAGTGTTAAATCTTAGTCGTATTTCATTTAATTTATTTTGTTTTTATCTTTCTTGTTTGTCTTGTTTGCTGGGGTTTTTTTTCACATGCAGTTCAAAATATTGATTTCCAACTTTGGCAAAAGGCCGCCATTAAATTAAACATACTGCTAACCCTTTGAACACACCCACAAAGGATTAATTATTGTCCTTACTACTATTAAGCTTCTTTTGGACTAAAATTATCAGGACTCTGACAAATCGTTGAAAATATGTTGCTATTAAAAATACATTTAATTCAAACCGCGAATAGCAGGGAACATATTTGAATTTGATTTCACAAATTTCTTGAGTCATGTATTTTTTTTTTTATATAAAAGACATTTGTAATGACGATGACATCATGGATTAATATTTAATGCTGCCAAGCTGATTTGGCTAATGGGAAGAATACAAAATGATGAGAGAAGCTAATGAGCTTACGGTGTAATCAACATTGTTTATTTTTCTAAATTAACATTAGAAAAGCCATTACCAGTTCAAACCTCACGTATATAGATATCATCTTCCAATTTGCATATGAAATAGTTGAGTATTAATGTTTCATTGCAATAAAAAAAAGAATGAAATAACAGAAAAAAAGAATAATGAATACACTAATGACTTTCCGAGCGTTTCAATCGATTTTTGTTTACAACAGTAATTGAGTTTGTTACACAGGATTCCAAATACTCTTTCTCATTTCATGAGAGTTCTTCGTTATATATTGATCGATAACTGACTATACCCCAATATACAAGCTGTTTAGGCTTAAAACAGAATTAGAAACAAATGTGTAGTGTTTAATATCAACGACAAAAACACCGCCACCAAATCCTTAAGAGCAAATAGTATGGCTCCGAAGATAAAACTGATGCAAATTATGCGAGGAGAGAGCTGACAGTGTGAATAGACTGTTGTAGGACACCAAACAACCAATAATAGATAAATGATTCATGCTCAGTCATCGTGACTTGATTCCGTGTCGAAAGATATGACGAAACGATTGATTTTATGTGACTCTAAACTTTTCACGCTGCATGTGATAACAGTGTTACATTGGTTATAATTTCTTTCCGGAAACGATGCTGAGTTCGAATCCATTTTATGTTTTTGCATTCTTGTGTATCCTTTCCTTGAATCATTAAAGGAAAATCAATTGATCGATAGCGTCAATTGATCGATTAGTAATTACAGTTATTTCTCATTAAACTCACTGTTACCTTATCTTGAAAAAAAAAAAAAAAACTATTAGCTGCATCGCACGTTTTTCTCTTCGTAGTGGATACCTATGTTAAACATTTTTTAAGCAGTTGTCTCTTTCCTACTAGCGCATTTAATAAATTTATAGGCTCTCTCACGCATACCTAAAATGCCGCATATATCACACGAGCGCATATAATTTGTAAGATTTTGTAATAGATTACTTCATACAGACAGAGAAGATGATTTAAGATATCTGAGTCTGAAGATTTCCGAGTCTTGAGTTTAATAGCCATGTCAGGAAAAACGTGCTAAGTTTCCAGTGTTCGGGTCCCTGCCGTTCAGTCTTGTCTAAGTCATTGTATAGATTAGGAAACTGTTGACAACTTACGTTAAACCTATCGCGTAAACCTATCGAATATTATATTGTCAAGTGACACAGATTGGTGGAGTTACTCAGATTCTGCATTGGCGCATTCTTCGAAATGTAGCCGACACTTGCTAGATATTTGCAATTGCTTAATCGGATTTGAGATCCAATACATCATACAATCCCGACATAAGTCTAAGATATGACTAAGTCATCCACAAACTATCCAGGTCTATGAAGATCATCCTGACATTTGATTCAAAACCTCACTGTCACACCATTTGATGTGGACGGAACAAAAGGGGCGTAGACCCTGAACTAAACTAAAAGAAGTGAGTGCATCTCGAAACCCCCAGTCGCTAATAGTTTATCCCTTTCAAACTTTGTAACTTGGGGTCTTTTAGCACGTATCCAACATTCTACACTGATGGCTATGTCGTCACATACCCTCTATGTATCAATTGATTGGCCCTCAAAAAGACACGTGGCCGGGATCTAACTCTTACTTGTCACTTTCGCCTTCCTTTTCATTTGAGATACTGTCCTCCTCTACTTCCTAAGGGAACAGTATAATTCTGAGGCTATGTCTGTCTATATATTTGTTCTGTACAAATCTTTTTATTCGGGTATTTCACTGTGGAGACTTTGTCAATTTTTGTTGAAGTTGCTCTTGTTTTTACCGTTGGAGTTGTTTCTTCTTATTTCTTTACTACCCACAAGGGGCTACACACAGAGGGGACAAACAAGGACAGACAAACGGATTAAGTCGATTATATCGACCCCAGTGCGTAACTGGTACTTATTTAATCGACCCCGAAAGGATGAAAGGTAAAGTCGACCACGGCGGAATTTGAACTCAGAACGTAGCGGCAGACTAACTACCGCTAAGCATTTTGCCCGGCCTGCTAATGATTCTGCCAGCTCGTTGTTTCTTCTTGTCCATCTGAAGTTCTTATTGGTGCAGCTGCAGTTAGTTTTGTGGTGTTTGTTGTTGCTGTAGTCGAGGAGATGGTAGCAGCGGATAAAAGAAATGTTGGTTGCCTCGCTTTTCCTCTCTCTTTCGATAGACACAAACTCCAGGAAGTTTATCCTACTACAGCTATAACAGGTTTATTAGGTTTAAGTTTTAACAGATTTTTCCAGTCATGTCACTCCAGAATTCAATCCGCCCATGTATCAATTCACTTGTTAAAGATAAACATAAATAGAATCGATCTCACTGGTCTGGTATGGGATGTAAAAATCATGGGCACAGTACCTTCCTCCGAAGGGGAAATAAATAAATTAAGTGATGATAAAATAGAGATTCCTTTTCTCGATTTAAAGATAGGAAATTTATGACTTTTTCCTTTCCGAATAGTAATATAAACACATTGCAATATATCATACGCTTTTATCCACTCTCATACTTGATTCTAAGAAATATATGAATTTGCTTCTTTTTATTATTTAATTTTGAAACTAAAAAAAATTAGAATACAAATAAATAAATAAATAAATAAATAAAGCTTGTTTTATTTCATTGACAAAAGAGGGTTTTAACTAGTATCTGGTATTACATTGGCTTTAATCCCTGTTTATTTTCCTTTCATGCAAATCAGTTAAAGTACTGCTACTAAACATGTCAATGCATTAATTCAACAGCAGGAAGGTCGCCAACACAATCATAATATTTCTCATCACTTATATTCTCTACATAATCGAATGAATCCCATTCTTTTACGCTACAGTTCTGACCCTTCAGTCACCCAACTAACTGTTTGTTTCTATTGACTATCATGTATCGTGGAGACGCAATAACCCAGTAGTTAGGGCAGCAGACTCGCGGTCATAGGATCCCAGTTTCGATTCCAAGACCGGGCGTTGTGAGTGTTTATTGAGCGAAAACACCTAAAGTTCCACGAGGCTCCGGTAGGGGATAGTGGCGAACCCTGCTGTACTCTTTCACCACAACTTTCTCTCGCTCTTTCTTCCTATTTCTGTTGTACCTGTATTTCAAAGGATCAACCTTGTCACTGTGTCACGCTGAATATTCCCGAGAACTACGTTAAGGGTACACGTGTCTGTGGAGTGCTCAGCCACTTGCATGTTAATTTCACGAGCAGGCTGTTCTGTTGATCAGACCAACTGGAACCCTCGTCGTCGTAGTAATCGACGGAGTGCCAACTATCATGTATCTGTATATGTTCATGGTAATCTCAATTATAAATTATTTTGTGGTCAACCAAAAGAATGAAAGAAAAAAACCCCCACTAGTGTGAATTACATTAAGGGCCAAGATCAGCAATTACAATAAAGACACTATAACTACATAAATTAAATAACAATAAATACACAAATAAAATAGCAACAAATACATAAATAAAATATAAAACATCAAGATAACAAAAAGGGTTCCACAACTTTGGGGACACCACCTAAATTGGTTTCGAGGAATCAGACACAAAATTCAGTCTCCTATGTGACTTCAAAAGGAAGTGTCTTTTCCAAGTTCTTGTCTCCAGTCTACATCTGTACAGTGGAATGGAGGCATACTTAGGCACATCAATTTCCACTTATTATATCATTTAGCGAATCTAGCATTGCTCTCTATTTCTCACCCCACTTTATTCTTTAAGTTATGCTCGGAGAAGTTCATGAGAAGAAAAGTTTAGTCCTGAAGCCTTTAAATCGCATCCGTCACACAAATTCTATAGCCCAAGGAGTCCAGGGAGGGGTTTCTCTTTCAGGAGTAACGAATTTATGATAACGGAAGTTAAATACAGACATATGTGAAATGTATAATTAAAATTAAAAGAAAAAAAACTACAACTTCCTATAAGTTCTGTGATCTTTGATGATCATAAGAAGTTTTATGTCCGTTTAGACACCCCTCGACTACGTATAATTTCTGGACACGTGATGGCAATCAACCACGTCGATTGTCATCACGTGCCCAAACATACCACTAAAGTGACGGTAAGCCATAGCTCAAGGTCGTAGGAAATATCTTTATGACTTTCGGGTTTTGCTGACTCGTCTGTTGTGGAATTAATGTGTGGATTGATTTGTGGTACAGCAAGTAGGCTTCCGTTTTGTCCTGCCTTCAGTTTTAAATACCAGGCATGCGGTTATGTAACTTTCCTTGTGAAGACATGAAGCAAGCTTACTTTTGGCGATGTATAGTTATGTAACGTTCCCCTATATTTTTTTTTCATTCTTGAGTAAAGAACTCTGTAAAGGATGTAATTCGGATTATAAAAAGAAAACCCTGAGATTTGTTCTTGACCAGTCAGTTCATTTCAGAAGTTGCTTGCAATGGCAGCGTGAGAAAAGCCCAAACAACTGCCTTTTTTCACAATTTTTCCTTTGATTACAGATGTACATGTGAACGCTGTTGATGTTTGTACCGTGCAAATTCGCGTTTTGGAATTAAATTGTCCCTATCTATACTTACGAATTTATCTGTTTGTTTGCCTTTTTCCAATTTTCTTTTAGTTTCGAATAGAAATGATATTTATGGTGATGACGATGGTGATCAGAAGAAGAGGAAGAGGAATAATTCTCAATCTTTAATATTTGCAAATGGGTCCGATATTTGCTTTTAATATATGTAGAGATTTCTACGAAATTAATAAAAATGATTTTCATTTTGATGTATTGAACTTGTATAAAAAAAAAAAAATCACTATTTTCAATACAAATCATTACTTTTAGTAATAAAACATAGAAGAAATCTATAAAAAATACACATGTTGAAATGAAGAACTAAATATATTAAGGATAAAAAAGATATTTTAAATTATGATAATTTAAATATTTTGCCTTGGGTAAACTAAACAAGAGAACGTGTTTAGAAAATGTTGGAAAACAAGTAATATGCTATTTAATTTCTCTTATTACAGGCGGAAAGAGTGTGTAGTAGTTTATCATTTGATAAAAGTGATAGAGAAATTTTAGAATGAGACGTAGAAGTAAGAGTTGATAAAAATACATTTTTAAAGTTTGAGTGTGAGACACGGATAGATGATTGGTTGGATGATTATCCGATGGTTTCGACAATGAGGATTCGGATCGATCAACTTAACTACCTGTTCATTGACTGAATTGGCAAATAAGTGGTTGAATATTCCACCGCTACAGTGTGTGTACCTTTGACGCAATTTTCTGGTAAAATCAGCGTAACGCAGTGTATGTTTGTGAGAAGGCCGTACTTTTGAATTAGGGGTATAATTCATCCCACTGGTAGATATGCATTTCTCACACCGTATACTTAATTTCATTCACAAGGTGTGGGGTGAGCCAGGGCTATAGAAAATGATAGTCATACAAGATGCCAGGGCTATAGAAAATGATAGTCATACAAGATGCCAGGGCTATAGAAAATGATAGTCATACAAGATGCTACGAAGTGGTATCGAACTGTAGATTTCATGGTTGCGAAGCGAGCTTGTTAACTATTTGGCCCAACAAATACTTCAAATGATTTAAGAAGAAGCATCATTTGTTGAAGAGACAATGATAACAATGTTTGCCAAAGAAAAGCAACCTCCATACGTGGCGTAAATTATATTTCCTCAAATGAGACTCTAACGCTGTTGTTCTTGGCAAAACAATTCACATCAGCATTTTACTTCTTTATTTGTTGGTGGGTTTATTTGAAAAATTCATTTGAAGAGTTTCACTTCTTTTAATTTTTGTGAAGAGGAATGGCTTCCTCTATTTCTGAATCTGCAGTGTATCCTAGCTATACAAAGGATCACTTGGTATAAATATAAAATTACATATACTAATATAGTAGCAAACATTTAAGAACGTGTAAATAAATTTGCTAACATAATTTACTCGATTAGAATGGCACTTAATACGAGGCAACAAACGGCAACTAGAATGACGTATCATATACCAACTCTCTACATTCATGATTCACATAATTATTTCAATCATTTGTCTCAAAACGTATAGAAAAAAAGCATAAAATAAATTCGTATAAACATACATGGCAGGCGTACGTACATATATTTTTACAGTAATACTTGTTCTCTAATTCATGCCTGGAATTGTACATATGTGGTCTTCTATTAGCATCTTACACATATATGCACCCTCTTTTACATAATTTTTACACTTAGATAGTTAAATGCATACACTACATATGTATATTTCTATTGTTTGTGGGCTTGCGTTCATTGGGTGATTGTTGAACAGAAAATTGAGCTTGGAGCTGCATTCACATGTGGTAAAAGAATGAAGTCATGATATACAAGCGAACAGCAAGAGACTGATGAAGGCGTTAGAAAGAAAAGAATGAAAAAATAAGAACGACTGCCTGAAAATTCATGAAAAGAATACTAAAGAAAAATAAGAGAAAATGAGATAGTCGTGGAGAAAACAGAGAGTAGTGTAGAAAGAGCAAAGAAATACGAGTAAATAAACTGAAGAAGTCAGATAAAGATAATTTGAAGACAGAATAGGGAAAAGTAAAAGAGAAAGTGAAAAACTGGGATCTGAAGTCTCTACACAACCATGTATGTCGCCTATGTTAAAAAGAAAAAGAAAAAATAAACATTGTTGTAAGATGACTATCTTATAAACAAAATGATGTGGGTAGTTGAAAATGAAATGAATTTACAACCTGATAAGAGATAATGTTGAAAGCTTGAAGGATTTTACAGTAGTTTTCACAGTTTCTATATTGTATTCACATTACAATATACGATCGTCGTACTTAAAATATTCGTTTAATCTTCTAGCATTATCCAGATTCCAGATTTATCTCTAATAATTGACTGAAAGAGCTGTGGTGGCCAAGAATGATATTCATATAAAATATAAAAAGTGGAGCATTTTGTAGTAAATTTACTAAATGATATTTAAAATCGACTGCATTCATAAATTTAATGGCAGAGAATGAAGTAAATTTAAAGAAGCATTTTGCATAATGATTTGCATTGATATGCCTAAGTTTGTATTATGTGCCTCACCAATAATGTAATATAAATTGTAACTGGGCATGTTTGCATGTGTATTTGTATGGTTGTACATGTTTGTTTTTTAAAAAAAATCAATGCAATCTTCAGTACTTGCATATATATAGAATAGGGTGAAATTGGTGTGCTTCTTCGAGGTTTCGCCACGCGAATTGAAATATGTCCAGGATCGTCAGCCAATGCTTATCATTGCAATTCCTCTGTTTATGTTTAACACACACACACACACA
>NC_068985.1:38043385-38045364 GCF_001194135.2 Octopus bimaculoides
TTTTTGAAGCCATTTTCACTTTAGAATATTTTTTAGATATGCCAAAAAAAAACAAAATGTTTGTATTGATATTCATTTGAAAATAATTTTAGAAAAACTTTAAAATATTGTCCTATAAACAGCTTACATTTTTGAAATCACATTCACTTTTAAATATTTCTAAATGATTAAAATATAGTGTTTAACAAATGTGACAATAGAAATTGTAAAAAAAAGAAAATCGTTTTTCTTTTTCGTTGTCAACTCACTGTCTAATAGAAAGATAAGAGTTTCTTCCCTTCCACGATGAAGATTATTTCCGGAACCTTTTCCCATTATGCACCGTTTTGGGTATTTATTCCCTGAAAATCTTTAATATCTTGAAAACTACTTTACTGATTTACATGAAACTTGTTTCATTCGATTTGTATTAACATTTCAGGGGTCGTCTTAAATCATGATATTTTCCCATTATGCGCCAGTTTCGCTGAATAACATTACAAGCAAGTAAGCAAGATTGAAACTGACTGTATTATATATATATATATATATATATTGTATCTAAATTTCAATACTTCAATGCTGCTGCTTCTTCTTCTTCTTCTTCTTCTTCTTCTTCTTCTTCTTCTTCTTCTTCTTCTTCTTCTTCTTCTTCTTCTTCTTCCTCCTCCTCTCCTTTTCCCAAGTGACTCCATCTGAATACATTTACCCACATACCTGATTGCGTATTAAATTTTGAAATGATGTACTTATATATAAGACAATTGCCTCTACAAATCACATTTTGATAATAATGATCAACACAAGTATGACGAATAAAGAATATTTATTACCAGCCGATAGTGCGGTTTAAATATAGGAATTTATGTACTAAATAAGGATTCAAGCACCAAAACAATCCGGAAATTCCAATGGGTTTCATACAACGCGTTGTGAAGATTCTTCATTGTTTATATCATGAGTATATGCATGCACGATATCACCTGATGTGTGTGTGTGTGTGTGTGTGTGTGTGTGTGTGTGTGTGTGTGTGTCTATTATTTGTATATAAGGTGATTTAAGGTTGCGGATAAAGTTCAATGTACCAGCTTCCTGACTTCAATATTGCTATATATGGCTTAAAGCTAATATATGCCTAATATTGATTCGTCTATTGATAATGTTTGTATAAATGCAATTAATATTTGCGAGTAATTATATTGATATTCAGTATTTCTATTTGTGAGTGTCTGAGTTTAAGTGAATCACTTTTGTCCAATGCATTGAATTTCTGTAGTTGAATATATCTTGTCTATGAAAAACAGAGATTGTAGATTTAAAGTGTTGTGATAATTTTCTTTCCGTCGATACGAAATAAGTGTATCCATACATATAGTATTCGTTTTCATGAATTTATGCAGTTCCAAACACGAACGCGCATACTTACACGTGCGCATTTATATATTTATGTATGTATAGATGTGAGTACGGATACGCGTAATAAGTATGTGTGTACATATATGTATGTACATAAATACATACATGCATTCATATGTGTGTGTGTGTACAGATAAAGTGATATAATATATATATATACATATATATGCACATATATATGCATATATACATACATATATATATACACACACACACATATATAAGCATATATATATATATGTAGATACTCACACACGCACATATATATGCATATATATTTAGATACACACGCACACACATGCACTAATTTACGTTTATATGCACAACCACATATGTCCCCATATATATTCAAGTCTGTCTCGCGACAGTGTTGTACTTGAATTTCAGATTACACTATATCTAATCCATTAAAGAATTAGACAAGATTTAAGATGCATTTCCTCTAATGCACTTTGATAGAGAACGCACGCTGCATGTTTAAATTCAGCATCACTCTCCAAAACCCTTTGTTCCAATGTCAATAACAGTTAGACAACGATGACAGAAGGAGAACACAGATATAACATAGGAATAACGTTAACCCC
>NC_068985.1:38045797-38049199 GCF_001194135.2 Octopus bimaculoides
ACACACACACACACACACACACACACACACACACACAAGCACACACGCAAACACACGACCTTTATATCCGTTTTAGTGTAGAACTTTAAATGCTTTCACCAGAATACTAATGTGGTTGTTGCTCATGTTGTTGTTGCTGATGATGCGGCTAAGAGAAGCGAATTGGCGGAACAATGCGAGCGTCAAAAAAAAAAAAAGGAAAATCCCAGTGAGCAATTTGCTTTGCATATTTTGGGGGAGTTACAACAAAGTGCCAGTCGAGTGCTGGGATTGTTAGCATCGACTAGTCTCTTACCCTCAAAATGATGGCCTGCCTAGAGAAGGGGCAGTATTGTTATTGTTATTTTACTTGGGTCAGCATTGATTTGGCAAACTCTGATCACCGGCTTTACAATCGTGATTACCCCATGTTTTTATATATCTGCGACTTCAGTAACCCATGTGTCCTTCCTTTATTAAGACATTAAAATCTGTTATGAGAGATTTCACTTATTTCTGGCAAGGGCGGAAAGGATGAAAGGCAAAATCGACCTCGGTGTAATGTGAACTTATAACGTAAAAACGGTCAAAATGTTGATAAACATTTAGTCAGCGGTGCTAACGATTCCACCAACTCGCCTCTTTAATAAGAATAATAGCTTCAAAATCAGGCACAAAGCCAGCCATTTCAGGCTAGGAGATGGTCGATTACAACGACCCTACTGTTCAACTGGTACTTATTTTATCGATCTTGAAAGAATGATAGACAACGTCGACCTCGGCGGAATTCGAACTCAGAATCTGAACACGGACAAAATACCGCTAAGCATTCCGCCCGGCGTGCTACCGTAACGATTTTGCCAGCTCGCCGTAATAATAATAATAATAATCTGTTCCTTAGCATCGTTAAGAAATGAGAAATAACGAGAATTATTTCCTACCGTAGAACTAGACTTAATAGCTGCATTAAGATTTCATATGTTTGTCAAAGGTGTGTGGTATGGTAGCTGTCTTGGTGAAGCGAATATCGATTCCTTCCTATTCATAGTTATAACATTTCGAAAACTTCTCAGAGAAAAATGTATGGCACAACCTCCCATATCTCAACCTTTTAACTCTAAATGTCAACATTTCTTTCTATTGTTATTTTTGTTGCTCTCCTTTCGAATCCTCTGTAATTCGTTATTCCATTTTTTAAACAAAACAATGCCTGCTTTTATTGCTATCGCTGATAGCACATTTCCAGGATATTTAGTAATGTATAGTAGTTCTAGTTTCTATGTTTTTTTGTTGTTTCTTCTGATATTGTTACAGTAAATTCTAGAAATACCAACTTCACTATCATTACTGTTAGCAAATTGAAATCTTCTTTTGCGTTATACTATCCAACGTATCTTTTGCACTCATTGACCTACATAGAAAACAGTTTATATTGTTTTTCGTTCAATGAATTTAAAATAAGTATGGTGTCAAAGTTTGACATACTACGCGTTGCTATAATTACGTTTTCTCTTTCATTATTTTTTAAACTTTGTTGCCTTACAAACTGTTCATGACACAGAGCCGTGAGCAATATTAAAGCGTCGATTTTTAACTCGTATTTGTGACTCCGCTTGTCACCAACTATGCAGAGAATTGCTGCAATCATTTTCAGGCTTTTGTGATAACTAAATAAATCTATCACAGCCGAGAAGTGTGTAGTTACTAGGCCTGCAGAAATATTCTAATGTTAAAACAATTTGAAACTCAAAATAAACAATGAAATCACAAAGAAAATTTTTTTTACACTGATTCATTATTTTTCTTTTTTTTTTTTTATATTGTATTTCTTCCTGTCTCTATTCCCTTCTTTCTCTCCTCACTGCCACTTTATGCTTATTTTGCTTCCTCTCTAAATTTCTATTTACAATAACGTATGTATTCTTCATTGAAAGTCATGGTGCCGAAATATATGCTTGAGACTAAAACAACTCTTATTTCGTTGTTTTGCTTTGCAGTCGGAACAAGATAGATAGACAGATAGATAGATAGAAAGATAGATAGAAAGAGAGACTGAGACAGAGAAAGAGAGAGAAGCAGATTTCGGTTTAATAATCCTTCTCAGTGTTTTATAGATCCTCATTGTGTTCTCTTGACACATGGTATTGCAAAAATATAAATAGATTAGAATTAAAAAAAAAAAACTAAAAAGAAAAAAGACCAGAGAAAGAAATTGGCTGACTAGTTGGTATCTGTTGCTGTGCATTTTGATTGTTACAGATTGACCCTAAAGATTGTTGAATAACGGATCGTACACAGAACGTTGTTGTTGTTGGCACTCCGTCGCTTACGACGTCGAGGGTTCCAGTTGATCCGATCAACGCAACAGCCTGCTCGAGAAATTAACGTGCAAGTGGCTGAGCACTCCACAGACACGTGTACCCTTAACGTAGTTCTCGGAGATATTCAGCGTGACACAGTGTGACAAGGCTGGCCCTTTGAATTACAGGCACAACAGGAACAGGAAGTAAGAGTGAGAGAAAGTTGTGAAAGAGTACAGCAGGGTTCACCACCATCCCCTGCCGGAGCCTCGTGGAGCTTTAGGTGTTTTCGCTCAATAAACACTCACAACGCTCGGTCTGGAAATCGAAACCGCGATCTTATGACCGCGAGACCACTGCCCTAACCACTGGGCCATTGCGCCTCCACACACAGAGCGTAAACTAGCGGAAAAATTAAACAACGAGCAGATTTTAATTCAGATTAATTACATGATGTCTTACCCGTAAATGAGCGTGGTTCTTTCATTTAGAAATGCAGTTAGTTTGAAAGAGGAAAATGAATGAGTCTTTACCACCCTATGGATCATAAACATCTAACTGATAATTAGATCGCATCCTTGATGTGCTAGGTAGAATAAGAGAAAGATTGATGGATATTATCGTTTTACAGTTAAGCCAATTAGGAAATATAGGAACCAACAAGCAGTTACTTCACCTGTTAGAAACAACAGCAACGCCAACACTGTTGTATTACATCAGTGTATGTCCAATTATCTGTTTGGACTACAGTTTTAAGATATTCTGTAAAGAAGCAATGTTAACTGATATATATACTAAGTATACATATATATTGTAAATCTATGTATACATATATGTACACACACACACACACACACACACACACACACACACACACACACACACAGAGAAGACGGTGAGCCAAGTAAAAGAATTCCAAATCCATTCAAAACGCTTTGGTCGGCCCGAGCCTTTAGTGGGAGACACTCGCTCAAGGTGCAACACAGTGGGACGGAACCCAGAACCATATTGTTGGGAAGTAAACTTGTTACCATATACTCACGATTGAGCCCATATATTGCATATTTATATTTATGTACGCACGTATATATATATATATATATATATATATATATATATATAT
>NC_068985.1:38049344-38050603 GCF_001194135.2 Octopus bimaculoides
CTATGTATACATATATGTACACACACACACACACACACACACACACACACACACACACACACACACAGAGAAGACGGTGAGCCAAGTAAAAGAATTCCAAATCCATTCAAAACGCTTTGGTCGGCCCGAGCCTTTAGTGGGAGACACTCGCTCAAGGTGCAACACAGTGGGACGGAACCCAGAACCATATTGTTGGGAAGTAAACTTGTTACCATATACTCACGATTGAGCCCATATATTGCATATTTATATTTATGTACGCACGTATATATATATATATATATATATATATATATATATATATGTGTGTGTGTGTGTGTGTGTGTGTGTGTGTGTACATACTATATGTATGCATACACACAAATACGCGCTCACACACACACTCACATATACAGACACACAGAAACATTTATAAATGTACATTATATTAAACACACCAATGGTTTCATTGATATGGGTTATATACTATTTGTTCTATAGAAACGTGCAACTCCATACTTTCCTTTATTTAATTTGTATTTGTTTTCTCTTTGAGATTTGATCACTATTTTATTTTTTTAAAAATTGCATAACGTTCTTAGACAACAGATTTCCTGGCATTTTCAATCTTGTATTCTTGTGTTAAACTGTAAGACGTGATCGTTTGAATGAATGAAGCTGATGAAAATAAAAATGCTTAAATATTTCTCAAAGCTCTACACGCAAGAACGAAATTGTAAAATTAAAGCAAAATAATAACAAACATTGAATATTAAAATAAAATAATAACAGTTAATCAAATATTTTAGTAGAAAGAAATCCGCCACACCACCAAAGTTTGACTATTCTAAATTAAACATTGCTAACGCTTTTCACTGATTCTTTTTTAGAACTTGTTCTTCGTACCATTACAGCGTTCTCACATAAGCAAACGCACGTAGAGATGCTTACATCAGATGAGAATGTGTGTGCGTGTGCGTGTGCGTGTGTGTGTATGCGCGGGTGTGGGTGTTTGTGTATTTGTATATATATAACGCCCATATAATATTATATATTTCAATATGTACATATGCATTTGCACATATACCTGTGCGAGTAAATGTATACATTTAAATATTGTATGCACATAAATGTGTTCATAGAGATACCTATACGCAACACACACAGACACACGCACATACACACAAATGTATATGAGCATGCATGTATATGTAGGTATGAATATACAAACATACACATGCATATGTTATATATATATATATATATATATATATATATAT
>NC_068985.1:38052025-38054776 GCF_001194135.2 Octopus bimaculoides
ATATATGATTGACCGTTGACTGAACACTATTCAATTTTTTTTCTCCGTGTTTTTCTCCTTGTCTCCGTATTCTTTCTGTTGAAGAGCGTAGCTCGAAACGTCAAAGACTTTCCGTATTCCCGAGCGTCATACTAATATATCCTTTTGTTATTTACACCACCTGTCCTCGTCTGTTGTTATTATTTGTATATTCTCCCATATATATACATACATATTGCATATATACAAGACAAAAATAGCAATGCTTACAAATATAGCATGTTGTCATTTAAATAAAAATTGCATATTTCATCATATCAACAAAAATAACAAGAATAATATCCATAAACATTAATAGAATGGTATAAGCAACATATCTTGGGAGGAAAAAAAGTGAAGAGAGTAATAATGTTGTAGAATAAAGAAACACAAATAAACGGAAAGTTCCAAATTTATACAGAATTTATGTAAATATGAGAGGCATAGTCTGGGCAAATATTTTTCTCCGTTTCTCTTTTCTAGAAAAACAGAGAAAAGATTAAATATGTAGGCCAGCCATTTTATTTAGCTAATGCTCGGTCTGCTATCATTTGAAATATTCTCTCGTTCTTGAATGCATCACTATTCAAAGTATAAAATATGGCGAATAAAGACAGCCCAGATGTGAAAACAACATTCCTCCCTTCCTCGTATCGTGTACTTTCTTTCTTTCTTTCTTTCTTTCTTTCAATATTTTTCACTTTCTCTCTCATATCCCTTCCTCTCTTTTCTGTCTATCCTTTACTATGCATCTCACTCTCTCTCCCCCTCTCTCCCTTTTCTCTCCCTCTCTCTCCATTTTATCTCTCCCTTTTCTCTCTCCCCCTCTCTCCCTTTTCCCTCTCCCTTTTCTCCCCCCTCTCTCTCCCCTTTCTCTCCCATCCCCTCTCTCTCTCCCATCTCTCCCCCCTTTCTCCCTCCGCATATTGTGCACATTTAGACGACACACGCACTTAACTCGCAAGCAAATACGCATGTATGTATGTATATATGTACGTACGTACGTACGTACGTATGTATGTATGTATGTATGTACGTATGTATGTATGTATTCGAAAAGGTGTTATTCTCTAGTTATGGTGAATATTCCATTTCATCCATTTTGCCTGTTTATGAGAAACTATTCAAAGACTATCCATGCATAAATATGCATGCACATTCTTGACTGCACGTAAACACTTTTGTAAACGCGCATATGCTACATTCTGTGTTGTTCTTGCATATTATATATCTCATATTTTTGCCAATTAATCATTGAAATAGTTTCACGTTTATATGTAAACGCATACTATATGTTTTGACTGAATAATGCACTTATATCTATAAGTAGGGAGTTAAAACTCTGCTCATACACATGTACATTTTGGGATAAAACTTCCACGAATATAATTCAAAGGCACATGCTATACAGTTAGGCATACACAGTACACACACACACACACACACACACACACACACACACACACACACACACACACACACACATACATACATACATACATACATACATACATACATACATACATACATAGGTATGTTGGTGAAAACAGGAAAAATAGAGCTCAAAATATGAGCATATGTATATTTTTATAAATATTTGGCAGAAGCAACAGAGTGACTCAAGGTCCGAGAGTTTCGATAAAAAGAGTTTCGGATCTTGAGTCATTCTGTTGCTTTTTATGGGATGTTATAAGAAACTAACCAGCTATATTATATATCATGCAGATATATAGATTGATGTATATATATAGATAAATAGATAAATAGGTATGTAGGTAGGTAGGTAGATAGATAGATAGATAAATTTGCAATTATAAAGTTGGAAAATCAAATTTTTGAACTCGTAGAACCTCACTCATACCTACAAACACGAATATTTTATACAGATAGGAAGAAGATATATATGAAATAGGGAAGTATGTATGCATACATAAGTAGATTGATGTAGACGCATGATGAATTCGTTATGTTATAATAGAAAATATACAGATTTATACATATACACATATGCAAATGCCTATATGCATATTTTGTTTCCGGTCTTGTGTGTTTATGTTTGCACGCGCGCGCAAACACACACATACAAGCATATATATGGAAAACACATTGTTCATTGTGTAATAATAGCTCTACTGAAAGACTCGCGTTTAAATGTCGAGTAATGAAGCCTGGTTTACTGGGTGGAGCCCCTATTTATTCTAGTTAAATTCACTGAGGGAGTGGAATTAAACATTGGTTAGCTAATGAAGCACTACTGTATTCTGTATAATTCTTGTTCCATTTGTTAGTTACCTATTTAGAAAGTGTACATGATCACTTTATAGTTTTTTGCATAGAATATTTTATTGTCAGTTCGTTGAGTGTAGGATAACTTTTTATGGAATGTTATAGGAAACTAACCAACTATATATCAAGCAGATATTCCTTAACATCACTTTCTTTGTTTTATATTTTTGCCTTCGTGTGTAAATATGTGGGCGTATATGTATGCATACATAAGTAGATTGATGTAGACGCATGATGAATTCGTTATGTTATAATAGAAAATATACAGATTTATACATATACACATATGCAAATGCCTATATGCATATTTTGTTTCCGGTCTTGTGTGTTTATGTTTGCACGCGCGCGCAAACACACACATACAAGCATATATATGGAAAACACATTGTTCATTGTGTAATAATAGCTCTACTGAAAGACTCGCGTTTAAATGTCGAGTAATGAAGC
>NC_068985.1:38054835-38056591 GCF_001194135.2 Octopus bimaculoides
TATATATATGTACATATGGATATATATGCATATATATATACTACATATATGCATATGTAAATATTTCCACACACATAAAAAAACGTCTGGTGCTGTGACAACACATGGGAATGACGTTTCCTTACTTTTTCAAATATACCCAAATTTAAAATGATCTAATATAATGATATCATTCATTTGGCATGAGTTGAAATATGCCAAAACAATTTAATTCCACACAAATATTTGTTTATGTTACTTTACATAACATTATGTATTAATTCTATTTACTGAAACTTGCTAAAAAGCATATTTTGCTTTAATGTAATATCTCCTTGTAGACACAATTGTTAGTAATCATACTTTTCCATTTCTCTCAGCCAATATTTTGAACTTTAGATAATGCAACATACAGCTGACTATGCGAGAAGAATTGTGTCGGAAGATATATTTCAATTTGTTCAAAAGTCTGTCCCTGTGCCTTATTGCACGTCAAGGCAAAAACTGGATTGACAGGAAATAGTTTGCGTGTAAATGTGAATGGAAATTTCATTTCTTGAGATACATGTGGTATTCTTTGGATTAGTAGAGTTGATCCTGCATAAGGACCAGAAGCAACCTCAACCACAATAACACGATCAAGTAAATTGACAATAACGCAGCGTGCCATTGCAATGTCCATTAGTAGCATTTAAATTTCTCAGAAGCATTATGCATAATTTGTTTCTTCAGTTTGAGAAAGTGTGGTGGAAACCCTGATGGTGTAAGTTTGCTGATGAACTTGATTGAGTACAGAATTTCATTATCAACTGTATCTGAGCTTCTGTATATTTTTAGCTTACCAGGAGTCCTGGTCAACAGAAAATCATTCACAAATTGCGCTGCTTTATTTGTTGGAATAACAATGGTTCTATCTGCAAGCCACATAGGGTTTGTGAAGTTATTTTTGAGGTCGGCATATACAAAATCACATACCACTTTCTAGGCAAATGTCATTGAGTAGTTTGATTTTGAATTCACCACGGTTTTGTTCAACAGAAATGTTTACCATTTCCTACATCAAGAAGTTAATTAGCAAACTAACTTTCATCAGAATGACCTTCTGTAAGAAGATTGGTTGTCAACTCCACTACTTCCACATGATCGCAAAAAACCCCCCCAAAAACCCCCAGATCTCCTTAGTGTTGCATCAACAATTTGTGATCTGACACCATTATTTTGAAGTAGAATATTCTCCTCTCGAGATGCCCTAACCAGTCGGTCATCTGTAGCGGAAACAGAATCATATCTACATCTCTGTGCATATTCAGACATCTGTTTCAGTCGTTTTGCCCTGGTTTCATCTGATTCAGTTGCCCGTCTTTTTCTCTGACGTTGTGCTTTTGCTGCTAAATTTTCTTTTCCCGTCCCGTCGCATATTATATATAAATGAAAGCTCGTTAAAAACTATCTTGTTTAGCGTACTAGAAATAGCAGCGATCACATAGTTATTATTGTAAGGCTTATAGCGTTCCAAGTAGCCTTACCAGCAAAATCACTTCTTCATTAAATATACCGATATATTGAAGAATTTTCATTTTATCAAAAATGTTCATTAGACAAACTCCGAAAACTAATGATATTCTTGAAACTGTGTCTCGTATCAAAGTTATATAGCTATTATTAAATTATTATTAATGAAATGAAAATGTTGCCTGCAACGAATTAATAGTGTTCTTTATTAAACATTAAAATCTACTGCAGTAAATGGAGTATATATATATATATATATATATAT
>NC_068985.1:38057016-38061313 GCF_001194135.2 Octopus bimaculoides
TATATATATATATATATATATATATATATATATATATATATATATATATATATATATCCCGCATATCCACACACACGTATGTGATGGTGTATCGCTTTAAATAAAGTACCTCTGTTTTGTATGAAGACATTTATTTCTTTATCACATGAGAGAAATTAATAACGCAACAAGTAAAGAAATGATCGTATAAAAGTCGACAAATGAGGCGAGACATTTATTTAAATCTCATTCTTTTGATATGGATAAATAAGTCGGTGAAGTTTAAATAGCAAAAAATTAAAATACTCTTCTTTGAGGAATGGAATGGAAGTGATGCCAAACACGACCTATTCGCTGATAACATAGGAAATGTGATCAATGCGCGCTAGTCGGCGTATGATATGCTAATAACTGCTTAGATATTACTCTTTGTATAAGAAATTCATCATTTTCTATGCTTCAGATACATAGAATAGTAATTTTGTATTTCACCAATTTCATGGCCCCCTTTCTCGAGAAGAAATAATTGTTGATTGAAACATATTTATTATATTAGTAAGACTTATTATTTCGTTTTTAGTGGAATGAAAACTGAAGCCGAACTCAGTAATATTTCATAGTGTTAAATGAAAGCGAGTAAATGTTGAAAGAATTCATTTTAATACAATTTTAAGTCTGGAATACATAGAAATGAAAAATTATAACTATAAACCTCGTACATTTGTTTGCCGTTGTTGTAGGGTAGTCTCAGATCAAGGCAAATCGAACAGCATCTATATTACCGTACATGTTCTTAATTGTATGCATCTATACTACCGTACATGTTCTTGATTTTATAAAAGAAGTGATATGATTTGAGGTGCATTTCGCTGTTATTTCTAGAATATTAATAATCCATTCTGCCTGTATTGGACTAATATGTCTATCGATTTTTAAAACAACAACGCATTTAAGGAGTATTTGGCTGCTATTTTAACAGGCAAAGCGACCCTATAGAATCTCTCTTTACTCTGAGAGCCATCACAATGCTGGTGTTGATGATAGCAACAGTTTTCTCTTAAACATTAGGCCTAACGCAAGTGTTGTTAGTATATACAAACTTGTAGTGATTCAGTTGGGTCTGTTGCTATGTAAAATATGTCTTCAAAATTGCTAGAGCGTCAGATAAAAATAGTTTTACTACCGGTGTGAATAATGCGTCAGTACAACAAGGAACCTCTATGTTGTCATTTGACATGTTAGAAATAGGATGTGATTTGAAGTAAATTTCATTGTATGACTGTATTGTAATGTGTTATGCATCTTTCTTTCATTAAGGCGACTGCATAAGTTCAGAGCGAATTTGGCAGCTTTTTCTAGCTGCCAAGTGATCATACTTAGACTGCATATCTTGCATCTTAAACAAAGAAAGCTCTTATTAGTATTGACTAATCCACTCTCCTAAAATATCTGGTCTTGTACCTATAGTAGGAAATTAAAATGATTCGATCTTAGCCGTTCCATCAATCTACCACTCGGGATTTGGCTTCTATTAGCACTCCAAACGACCGCATAGAAGCTGTTATTACGACTTTCAGATCGATATACAATTGTGAGACTTCAATGGTTAAAACCAACTTTCCGAAATTGTTTTCTGATATGAATGCTAAAAGGATTGCCATCTTATAAAATGGGCTTTACATTCTATATGCATCTTCATCAATACAGTTGGATATATATTCAATCGGATGTTTTTATTCCATTCAGTGTTTTCTCTAACACCAAATGCTACACTATCAAAGACTGTTACTCTACCAAATCGGTCATGATGACATCAATAGTGCTATTGGAACTATAGACTATTTAATAATACGGCCAATCGACGATCCAAGAGAAGCCGATCTCTTATTGTAAGGATTTGCATAACAATAGTTATATATAATAATAACATTATTGATTCTATCCGTCCACTTTCTCTTCATATGACTATTATGTATTTGTATGAAAACACTTATATTATGAATATAAATACGCATATGTACATATAATACACAACCGCTGAGCTGTATCTCCAGACACACGCACATGCACATCCGCCTAACCGCACTTTAAGATAAGCTGATTAATAATAGTTTATTGATTTCAAAAATAAAGTGATTAGTCATAGCACTCCCCTTTTGTTTTCTGTATAAACACAAAACAAAAGAAAGTTACAGACTAATATTGCAACCGGATAGAATATTTCGGTTGGATACTCGGTTTAATACCACGTCCATTTTGTTAAAATCTGATTACTTTGAAGAGTTTCATAAATACAATATTGCATAAATTATATATGAATGTGTGTGTCTACGGCGGAAACACTTACACACATGCCATATATATATATATTTGACGCCATACGAATTTCATAAAATTTCGAGAATTCTTTTATGAATACTCGAAGCACACACATAAAGCTACCCATAATAGTATGTAAATACTGCGCTGAATAACACTTTTGGATAGAAATAGTCGAAGGCTGCCCGTGAGATTCGATTCCACATATTCTATGGACATGACAGACGTTCTACTACTGTACCAAATAAATCCTTCGATTTCTTCTATTCATTTTAATAACTTAATTCTTATTAGCGGACCGAGAAGATCAAGTAACAAAAACAATATCTTATAATTAATGTTGAAAAACATTGATAATAATAATAATAATAATAATAATAATAATAATAATAATAATAATAATAATAATAATAATAATAATAAATATTTAGTATATTAATAAGTATTATCATGAACCGTTTAATAATTATATTGAAGTAGTGTTCTTTGATTTACTCATTAAGACGTCTAGCGTGTGATGAACATTGTGCAACCTATTGTATTTTAGATTTTCCAGTGTAGTGGACAATCAAATAAAATAAAATAAAAAATACAGGTTTAAATCAATAAGATAAACCTTTATGCAAGTGCCCGACGTGTTTAGGATACTGTTCTTAAAGAAGACGTTAAGGGCAAGACTGGAATGTGTTTCATCAATGAAATGTGTTGCCCGATCAGCGTAATCTGGAGCTAAATACTAAAAGCAACAACACTGAAACATGTTTCTTGTTGGCTAGGGTTGATGTGGAAATATATATATGCATCGAGGAAACTTATTTTATGGCAGTAAAACTTGGAAAAGTAGGAGGTAAAACACTGAGATTATAGAAAGCTGAGGATATGACTTGAGCGTGAAAGAGTATGTTGTTTAAAGGGAGGAAAAAGCAGCTGATGATAAATATAGACAAATGAATGATAAATAAGGGGTGTGATAAGTCTGAAGATGTGTTAGGAAAACATGAGAGGCAAATTGAATAAAAAGTTGATAGTGTTAGATAGATAAAGAAATAAAGAAAAGAAAATGACGACGTCAAAAACGTGGTGGCGGAAGCCCATAATGAAGGTGTCGGAAAAAAGAAAAAGAAAAGAGAAAAAAAAAAAAGGAAAGTATAAAGAGATATGGGAAGATAGATGCGTTACTGAAAGAAAGCTGCTGAGGGGAAGGTAATGAATGAAAGAAAAAGTGAGAGAAAACAAAAGGAAGCGGAAGTAGGATGGTAAAAATTGGAAAAGTCGTGAGAACGAAACAAAATAACTATACAGGTAATAGAATCGAGAGAAGTTATGAATAGAAGAAATAAATGATTAGAAAATTTCAAGAGGAGTGTATATTAATTAGTAAGGATGTAGTTGTGGTATGAAGGAACAGGCGAAGGAAAGGAGCTTGAAATGAAGGAGGGTGATCAGTAAATAGCGGAATGGTGTGAACCAGAAGTCAAAAAGCGGATGATGGCGGAATTTTATATGAGTTATGGTTTTTAAGATGCAGCATCGTTGGCTTGCTACGTTGCAGAATTAGAGGATGTGAGGGTTTTTGTTGCCAATGGTGATGGTTTAGGTGCGGTGGTGTTTGTCCAAGTTTGGAACATTTGTGGGCAAGAAATGGAGAAACACTGAAGGTTAAAAGGATAGGCAAACATGGTATGTATGTATGTATGTAGTCTGTATGTATGTATGTATGTATGTATGTATGTATGTATATATGCATGCATGCATGCATGTATGTAATGTATGTATGTATGTTTGTATGCATGTATGTTTGTGTATTTATATATATATATATATATATGTATCTGTATTTATTATATATATATATATGTATGTAAGCAAACATGGTATATATGTATGTATGTGTGCTTATATATATGTATGTGTATTTATATATATGTATATATATATATATATATATGTGTGTGTGTGTGTATTTATATATATATAAGTATGTATATATATATATATA
>NC_068985.1:38061918-38065118 GCF_001194135.2 Octopus bimaculoides
TGTATGTATGTATGTATGTATGTATGTATATATGCATGCATGCATGCATGTATGTAATGTATGTATGTATGTTTGTATGCATGTATGTTTGTGTATTTATATATATATATATATATATGTATCTGTATTTATTATATATATATATATGTATGTAAGCAAACATGGTATATATGTATGTATGTGTGCTTATATATATGTATGTGTATTTATATATATGTATATATATATATATATATGTATGTGTGTTTGTTTGTTTGTGTTTGTCCCCCCACCATCGCTTGACAACCGATACTGGTGTGTTTACGTCCCCGTAACCTAGCGGTTCGGCAAAAAAGAGACCGATAGAATATGTACTAGGCATACAAGGAATAAGTCCTGGAGTCGATTTTCTCGACTAAATGCGGTGCTCCAGCATGGCCGCAGTCAAATGACTGAAACAAGTTAAAGAGTAACACACAAAAGAAAATTGAAATACTAGAAACACGCCGGAAAGATTAAAATGAAATGAAAATCACAAAGAAAACACACAGTCAACAATGAAGCATATAATGATGTATGAGAAAGCAAAAACTAAAACATGGATGTTTGTTTATTATAATGGATTTAGAATATGGCTTTATTTTGCCCTATAGTTTTCTTATATTCAGATCCAAGGAACCACACGATCTCTAGAGGGAAATATAAATGCATGACGGTTGTGCATTTTTTGTGAACGAGAAAATCTGTGTTAAAGAAAATTTATTAGCTACAAAAACTGGGAATCGAAGTAAAGAATTTACCCTGGGATTCTCGCAGTAGCTTTCATCTATTCTAATATGCTGACCTGCAATTGTTATAAATAGCGAACTAAGTGATAATTTACTCAATGTGGTAAACACAATAATTTTAATTAGTCTTGGCAATACGCAATGCATAAGCACATCCACTAAATGAACGCGTTTAACGTATATAATAGGAATTTGTACAAGCATTAGCAATTATTTCATGCACCTTATTACATTTATTTTTGCTGCAAGGGGTTTTCAATCTAGAAGCTGCATAAGTAGTTATTAAATAATTGCAGACAATAGTCTTCCCATTTGACAATTACAATACTTCATATATGCATCTTTGGAATATATGTTTATTCTTCACTCACATACTAAAATACGTACGCATAAATTCTTAACACACTCTCATAACACACAGTTATCCATAAGCACACTTGCTTATCATCTATACTTACATACATAATATTTATAAATCATGACGGAAATGTATAACATTCAGAGAAGCCAATAAGAATTGCTATATTCTAAACATTTTTCTTTCGTAATTCTTGAGTTGCTATGGGAATAGGAAAAATGTTCTCAGTCTGAATTTTTTTTTCCCCTGATTATATTCTATCGAAGCCAAAGGAATCATTTTATAGCATTTTTCAGTAATTATAGCTGTTCAATATATCTTATTTATAAATTTATCTATTAGATATTCTTGTCGTTATCTACTTTGCTTTAAAATTGGAGCGTAGCGTTATGTAAGGAAAATGTAAACCAGCACCAGAAACATAGAAATTGCAAAAAAAAAAAAAAGAAAAAAACGAAGAATGACTTCCAATTACTAACAGAAGAAAGCAGCATCAACACCAGCTGTACAACTTCACCATTCCATTAAGAACAATTGCTGCAACATCGACATCAACATCGATTAGGATTGTAACAACATGCAGTAGTAACACATAAGCTACAATATGACCAACAACAAGAGATGCAATATTATCATGACTAAATGGAACATCTCCAATACTGCTACTACTACTACTACTGCTACTACTACTACTACTACTACTACTACTATCACCAACACCGCCACTGCCTCTACTGCTACCGTTATCGGGTCCACTAATTGCAATAAAACGAGGGGATACTTATCTTCGTTGCCATGGTTACCTGTACTGTTAACAAATATCTAAGAAATGGTTTCCAACAATATCCAGCTCTGAGAAACAGCTTCGCTTCCATCAACATCACTGTTGCTGTTACTTTCTACATCCGTTAACACCCTCCACTTGCACCCATCAAGCCTAACTAAAAACGGCAATGGCGATATCAACGAAGGAGCCTCGATGCTAGTCGCTCAAACTGCTAGAAATAGCAACCAAATCTCTTCCTTACATCACATCACATCTTACCTTCCTAAAGTAATAACAACACCTTGGATAATGTAGTCTTATGTATATTCGATAAAACGTGATGGCCAAGACTACAATGCGTTTGTTCATACTTCTACTCAGCAACAACAACAACAACAACAACAACAGCAAAAATGGTAATCACAATATCAGTAGTAACAGTAGTGACAATAGTAGCTATAAAAAAAAAACTAAAAAAAAAACTAAAGAACAGTCACTGCAAACTAAGGAAGTCAATTATACACATTACAAATTACCGTCAAAAACTTCTATTAAGTAAAGATTTATTTTCGATACAAGCTGCCGAATATCATTATATATAAATTCATAATGCATTTTTATTAATTTCCTTTTCCATATAATTCTATGATGCTTTATTATTCTCTTAGATTTGTAGGAAGTCTAATGGTGGATGTATGTGATAATGATGTCTTATTATAGATAATTGTGATGGGAAATAGGTTGGAGTATTGAGAGTAATATATGTAAAACAGCAAATTTTCTGATGCATATTCCTGTAATACTTTAATAAAAAAAAAGACGAAAGCTATGTAACACTTGGTATACGCATAAGGCGGCGAGCTGGCAGAAACGTTAGCACGCCGGGCGAAATGCTTAGCGGTATTTCGTCTGCCGCTACGTTCTGAGTTCAAATTCCGCCGAGGTCACCTTTGCCTTTCATCCTTTCGGGGTCGATTAAATAAGTACCAGCTATGCACTGGGGTCGGTATTATCGAGTTAATCCGTTTGTCTGTCCTTGTTTGTCCCCTCTGTGTGTAGCCCCTTGTGGGTAGTAAAGAAATAACACATACATAAAAACTCGCAGGTACACACGTACGCACACACAAGTACATATCATGCATGTACGTATGTATATATATACACACCTATCTATCTATCTTCCTTCCTCTCTGCCCCTCTCTCTCTCTCTCTGTATGTATATATATGTGTGTGTGTGTGTGTGTGTGTGTGTGTATGCGTGGGTGCTCAATATCTCTCTCTCTCTCTCTCTCTCTCTCTCTCTCTCTAT
>NC_068985.1:38065530-38067782 GCF_001194135.2 Octopus bimaculoides
TTCGTTTTCCTGTCTTGTTTTCCGTCCGCCACTACCCTCCACGAAAACAATTTAATTTGTGTTCGTGGGAAGAACCATTTTAACGATGCGTACTGCCTTGATTCTTCGAAACGCCGGAGTTTTAATGGTGGCAGCTGATGAAGGGGATGTTTCTATGTGGCCTGCTTGTTTGTTGCACCTTGTTTACCATTTTTGTCCTTGTTCTTTTGCCACGTCATGTACCCAGTTATGTATCTATATGTACATGTGGATGAACGTATATACATACATATACATATATATGCATATACTCATATATTGTTTATATATATATATATATATATATATACGCGCTCACATACACACACACACACACACACACACACACATACGTGCTACCCAAGAAGATGTCTTAATTCATACAAAACTGAGGAAAATCTTATTCAAAAGTGATCCATGAAGTGTTTCACCGGTTCAGAGTTACAAAGTGAAACGGAGTTGAAAACAAAAGTATTCCATGCAAGGCATACGGTAGACTAACTTCTAACACAGCTTGCCATGTTAACAATATCTAGCTTGCAGTCTTTATGTGACCCTCGCAAAGAGAAAACGAGTCAGTCGTTAAATGAGGTCGTTTTGAAGACATCTTTGTTTAAGAACCTTATTTAGCCTAATTAACTTCTAAAGTGCTTAATTTTTATAGTCATGAATGTATAAACTAATTAATTCACGAGAGAACAAAGAATGCTCTATATACAGTTTTCCATACTTACACGTGCCAGTCAGGAATGCATCATAATTTATGCAAAACATATAAATCGGTCAGCCTCTGCATGCGTGTGCGCTCGTGTGTGTGTGTGTGTGTGTGTGTGTGTGTGTGTCTATATATATATAAACATACATGTATGCATGCATGCATATCGACTTATGTACACTATAAAAATGTGTATATATACATATATATATATATATATAGGAGAATTTATGAAAAAATAACAACAGACAAAGACAGGTGGTGTAAACAACAAATGGATGTATTAGTTTAACGCTCGGGAATAGAGAAATTCTTATATATATATATACATATGCATGCATACATATCGATTTATATATATATATATATTATAGACATGTGCGTGTGTATACATTTGTGCATGCATACAAATCGATTTATATATATATTATAGAAATGTTTGCGTGTATGTATATATATATATATATATGTGTGTGTGTGTGTGTGTGTGTGTGTGTGTGTGTGTGTGTGAGCGTGTGGGTATGTGTTTATGATACGAAAATAAATATCACGAAGACGAAGTAAAAAACAAAATGGGGATTGGAAGAAATCTTTAATGCTTGCAGCCTGCACTCTTCTACAGAAAGAAAATATGGGGAGATAGAAAAGATCAAGCGAAACTCAAGTAGGCGGTTACGCATGCTGAAATTAAACATACATACATGCATGCATACATTCATGCATGGACAGCTGCTTCGAAACTTCCAGCTTCTATATCCAGACTATGAGTTCATATTCATTCCAATAATAGTTGGAACACTAGTTTTTGTTAGGAATTACTTAAAGGAGAAGCTGGATAAACTGGGATTTTTAGAAAGAGAAATCGACCGGCTGATTCGTACATTACAAGTGCAATCTGTGAGTGGAACAGTAAAAATATGCAAGACTTTCCTCAAGTTCCAAATATGAATTTGTCTGTGTTAAGTACGTCTCAAAGATGGAACCTGGTATCTTTGTTGGAAACCTCCTCAGCGGAACATTTATAATAATTAAATAAAAGAAGAGACATGCATGCATGCATGCATACATACATACATACATACATACATATGTATGTATATCGATTAATATTATCATGTATGTCGATTAATATTACCAGTTCTATAGGTAATAATTTTCGAATTATTTTTCCGCTTGCTTAACAGAGCAGGTGCACGTTTGTCATTTCGACTATAATTTTCACAGCTAAGACTTACAAATAAATAAATTGAACATGATCTGCAGCGTACATGTTTCAGGTATTCTGAATTTTTATGTTTTTTTTTTCACACAACCGCAGATATATGTGCGCGCGCGCGCGTGTATGTATATATATATATATATGTGTGTGTGTGTGTGTGTATGTATGTATGTATGTATGTATGTATCTATCTATCTATCTATATATATATGTATATATATATATATATATATATATATGCGTGTGTGTGTACATCTATCTATCTATCTATCTATCTATCTATCTATCTATCTATCTGTC
>NC_068985.1:38067948-38075452 GCF_001194135.2 Octopus bimaculoides
AGAATAGAGGCAGCTGATGAATAATTCCAAGTGGCTTTCTGTTTTCCTATGTGTTCGTTCCGTTGTCTGTAGTTCATTGTTCTAACGTCCTGTACCCTGATATGCATCTATATACACATGTAGATGAAAGTATATACATATATGTGTGTATACATGCATATATATTTTTTGTATTATATATATATATATATATATATATATACATACATACATATACACGCACGAAAAGAAAAAGACTGGGGCAAGAAAGAGAGGCATATATGTATAAACAACACACAAACGTACACGCGCACACACACACACACACTCACTCACATGTGTCATGTGTGCATGCATGTGTTTGCGTACGTGCGCATGTATGTGTGACTATTTTCACACAAGTCGATCTACAACATATACGCAAACAATTATACGGACCTACAAGCATATAACCATTATATGCTTCTTTTCTTCAGATGTGCAATAAAATTGTAAGATGAGATTCAAGAGATTATAAAGCTTGCAAAATGCATGTGTGTTAAGACATGTTTCCAGTTAAGGAAATCTATATCTTTCCTTTTCCTCTTTCTCCACTTTCTACCATTCTCATGTAGATATTATTATTATATCTCTCCATCGTATTTTCAGAAAATATTTGATACATGTTACCGTCCTCTACTGTTGCGGGAAAATTTCATCAGTAATGACACTTTGATGGCAACATTAAAGAATCTGAACTGCTTACCAAACGTTATTACTACACCTACACATAGCACCGCTCGCACACACACACACACACACACACACACACACCTTCATGCGTGCTTATGTAAAAGTGAGAATCAGATGTACATAATAATATATAGTGATAAAACTGTATATCATATTTTACTTGTTTCCGTCATCGGATTGCGGCCATTCATTCGGCACCGCCTTGAAGGGTTTTAGTTGAACGAATTGACTCCAGTACTTAATGTTTTAAAAAAACCTATTATTTATCCTATTGGTCCCTTATATTAAACTGCTAGGATACCAGTACATAAACAAACCAACAGGCGGTGATGGGGCACATACACAATCACGCGCACACAGGTTTATATACAAGGGACTCCTTCCAGTTTGTGTCAACTAAATGCACTTACAAACCTTTAGTTGGCCCTGTGCTATAGTAGAAGACACTTGTCCTAGTTGCCATCTAGTAGGTCTGAACCCGGAACCATGTGGTTGGGAAACAAACTGCTTATCACAGTATCATGTCTGCACATTTATTTTCAAAAACATAGAAACGTATAGAAGCTATTATACTGACGTTAGTCTATGAAATCCAGCATTTCATGTCCTTTCAACTCTTCAGGGAATAAATAAGAGTAATTATTCTTTGCTTCAACATAAAGCTCTGAGCGAAGTTTCTAATTTATTTAAAGTTTAGTATTCTGTATTGTATTGTTTATCTCATCATCTGTAATGAATCTTTTCAAATATAACGTGAATATTGAATGCTACTTGAAGTTAAGTATTCTATAGCATTGTTTCTGCTTTATTTTTCTATTATTTGAAGATGTACTTTTCGATGTATTTCTAGTGTCATCGGTTCAGTCTTCGGGTAGTATTTGTATTTATTGTTAGTTAATTGGTGTCCAAGTTCCGATTTTCAAAGTCACAACGTTTGCATTGCTACACGAGAAAAGTTAAGTGAAATATAGAATCGAGTAACAATTCAAGAACATTTAATTGATTTTTGAGGGAAAATTCATAAAAAATGGGGAGGTTATGTTTTGTAACAATAAACCCAAAATGAATTTCTGGCTGTTGCTCGGAGATACAAACTAACAATAGGACAGAATAATTCCTGTTGACTCAAAAGTAAAGGAGCAAAAACCAGATAAGCAAAATATCTGATCTACCATCACACGATTTCTTTGCACGAACACCAAGCTCTTTGTGATAGCTCTATCTGCTATAAAAAGCAGCTGATCCTTCCTGAATCCTCATCTTGCAGTTTAAAAAATGGAAGTTATTTTAAATGGTATTCATTCTATAGATATTTTTTTTATAGAGTAACTAATTTAATTGATGTTGTGAAGGGCGCTCTTTTCTACGGTATTAAAAACCTATGTATATGCACATAAACAAACACATGAGGGATGTCTGTATACTTTCTGTCAACCAAAATTCTACCCATAAAGTGTTGCCCAGCCGAGGTTACGGTAGAAAACACTTGCCTAATGTGTTGAGTGATGGGTTTAAACTCAGAATCACGTCGTTACGAAACTAGCTTCTTAGCCACTTAGCTATGTATGTACCTACAGATATACACAGATACGGAATGATCATGGCTGGTATGCCATTGGTTGTAGAGCTCATTAATTGGAGCTAATCTGGAGCTTGATAACAACAGTAACAATTGACAGATATTTTATCGACCGCGAAATGAAGAGAAAAATCGACCTCACCGGGATTAGATCACGATACAACAGGCATGTTGTTCTAGGCTCTGCTGAATCAGCCAATCCCCCGCGGTGTTGTCCTCAATAATATTACAAGCGTAATACTACTCCGTCGTCTTACAGGTGTTATTTCTCACCTGAATGTCACAGAATAATAAATTGTATATATTACATTGTTGCCATTGCTTTTTGCTAATAGAATATATGCTCTGTTTATCAGTCGTGGTCCCTGACAAAATGTTTTTTGTCTCCTTGTAAATAAACAATACTTTAAATCCATCATCTCTATAAGTAAGTACTTTGTAGTCTATTTGTTATAGCAAATTCACTTTGCACAAAAGTACCATTGTGATTGACATATATTCTTTTCACCCGCGCGCTATGAACCGTTTAAATGGCTACCTTTTATAGTCTTTTCGTCTTGATTTCTATTTACAGGGATCAATGAGACAGCAAATGTGATTCTGAAACGTCCAGCACGAAATCAAATTAAAGCAGGATCAGACGTTATTCTGCGGTGTGTCATTCAAGGAAACCCAGTACCATCAATATTATGGTACAGAAACAAATTCAGGTAAATAATGATTCTTTTCGTTTTCTTTTTTCTTTATAGCATAGAGACGAATTCTGAAGTTCGTAGTGGGATTTAAGGAAACTGTAATGTTTATGCTTTTCAAAAGGTCACAAGAGATGTAGCTTTCATGAAGAAGTTTGAAATAGTAATGGAAATTTGGGATTCCAGTTCGATAACTTCATACAAATCCACTTTGTAGGATTAAAAATATATCTATTACAGAATAATAGAAAGTTAATGCAAACAACTACAAACACGCACTGAACAAAAATCTGTTTAACGTCTATTGAAACAGATCTGGCTGAAGTAAAATATAGATTGTTGTGAAGAGAAAAGAGAAACAATTACAGAATTTGTGAAAATGTTAGGAACTAATCTGAGAATGGGGCCATAGAATTCTATACTAAAGCTATGGCTAGAATAGCCTCTGCATGACTAATATCTAACAAAAGTGTACCAAGTGGAATCAGACAAAGAAAAATTGCAGCGCAGACTTATGAAATGCCAGGCTCAAGCTGAAACTGAATGATTCTCTCGTAGCATAATATCAAATTTTTCCTAGCAAAAAACACAACTAGTGAAATGCATTATATTGCCACAGAGTATGTGGAGGTTGGGGAAAAACGGTTAACCAAATTGTCACTGGTTGCCAAGAAAGTGTACGTCTACGGCAATTATAGAAACGGAACTGTCATACACTGAAATCTATGCCTACATTACGAAGATACCAGCCCAAAATTGATTGGTGGTACTAAGATCTCAGGGTAAGAAACATTGACCATACTATAGCACATGCCACTCTAAACAGATTACGACTGGTAGGTCAGATATTATTGTCAACGAATCCTTAAAAGGAAAAAAACTTCCTTACTGAAATAGATATGAAAACTGAGATAACCAGGATGTGACGACTGTAAACAGAGATAGTCCCTATTATAATAGGCGGATTATGAATCAGTAAAACACTTGCAGATAAGTTTCGTAAATAAAATCTCAAGATTAAGAAATATGCGGAACACAGTAAATTGGAGCACCACAGAAAATGCAAAAGCAAACAAAATACTGAACATATTCTGGACATATTCAAAACTCACAGAGATGTACTCGGTACAAGAGTGAAAATACTCAGTAAGACGACTAAAATCTTATTATTTATTCTTATATGATATCTTTTAATTTAGTTGGCGACATGCATTTCAAATGGTTATGAAATATGTGCATAGTATGTGTCCTTCAGAGCGGTGTGAAGTAAAACTGGTAAAAACATTGAACGAGCTCAAAGTTTCACCAAAGAAAACACCCAAAACAAGCTTGAGAAACTACATATCCGACCCCTTTATACACGGATCACTCTATCTATCGTCTAGATCTTCTAAACCTGTCTGCGAGCACCCGTCAGTCGAAGATAAACTTCGATGTCTCCCATATTCTTTGGAAAGTGCTGCCTAAGCTGTTGATGTGGCCTTTTTGTAACCCTTCAACAACCTTCTGTCCTAATTGGAAATCTAAATTGCCGGGGAATTCTAGTTTTGCAGGGTCCATTACAAAATTATATGCATATCTCGTAACAGCAGTAGCCAGAGCTTCACAAGATCAACAAAAATAACAACACTAGCATCAATATTAGCTGTTCATACCGATCTTTAATTTATTTGAGAGGTATATCAGATAGTATGGCTTTCATATAGATGACTCCAGCGCGACTAAAAGCCATCAATGGTTTCAATGAAAGTAGCCTGGATATTTATCCCTGAACCCCTTTATTTGAATATAAGGCCTTAAGAGATTCAGATTTTCTTTGTGGCTATATATCATTAAGTATTCCCTGTAAGAATTGAAATTACCTGAGGCAGGAAGCGAGGTGATTTGTATATGAATCAGTTTCTGTACACATACACGCACATTAGTGTATAGATATACACCCACTCAGACGTGAACTTCAGAGAGAGATATAAATTTGTAAACGATATTTATTTGCAGACATTTAATATTGGGTCCATTGAAATCTTAGATGAAATTATATATATATATATAAATATATATATATATATATATATATATATATGTATGTGTGTGTGTATATATCGAAATGTATATGTATATTGGTATCTGTGTGAGTTTGTGTATCGATATATGTACACACACACACACACACACACACACACACACACACACACACATATATATATATATATATATGTTTATGCATGTATATATACATACTTACATGTATATGTGTGTTTGTCTATAAATATGCGTGTGTATGCGTACACACTTATACACGCACACACGCAAATAAATGTAAGCACGTATGCATACACATATGCACGCACACAAACACGAACGTATTCAATTGAATAATTGAATATATGGTGAAGGTTTGTACATAGATTTTTTTTCGTTCAGAAACTCTTTGATTAATACTGCATTGCCAAGTATTTGATGTTATCCGTCTTGCAGCAACAACCTACTACTTTGGTAAACACCATAGGTTGTACAGAAGGTCATAGGACCATATTGTTTTATATATCAGACATAAACAACTTCTCTCACGAAAAATAGCAAATCTGTTAGATATGAAGCACGGAAAAAAAAAGGAAAAAACATGACACAAAACGAAACGGAACAAAAACATACCTGTTTGTTGGTGATAATCGGTAGTGGTTTCGAATTGGAATAGGTGAGGAGCGACGGATATGAAAGAGTGAGATTAAGGGTAAAATAAAATAGTATAGAATTCACAAAATGATAGGTGATGGAAGGAGCGAGGTACTGTGTGACTCAGCGAGAGAGAGAGAGAGAGAGAGAGAGAGAGAGAGAGAGAGAGAGAGAGAGGGTGGATAGGGAGAGAGAGGTAAAGAGAGAGTACAAACAAGTCTTAGGCTCGGTGGGAGAATGAGTCGTGATAAAGGTGAGCTAAGAAACTTGTACTAGATCCAAGGAACGAAATAAAGTTTCAAAGATGATTGGCACGTAAGGAAAATAGAGCCACTCTAGTAGAAAACTCGCAATCTAGTGATGACACTAAGCATCAAATCTTTCTTTTATCTTTTACTTGTTTCAGTTATACTATTGCGGCCATGCTGGGGCAGGAGCACCTCCTTAATGGATTTAGTCGAACAAATCAATTATACTATTTTTTCTATGACTAGTACTTCATCGATCTCTTTTGCTATGCGACGGTGGGAACAAGCGCAAACACATAAACGCACGCATATATATATATATATATATACATACACACACACACACACACATATATATATATATATATATATATATATATATATATATATATGTATGTATGTATGTATGTATGTATGTATATGCATGCATGCGACAGCCTTCAATCAGTTTCCGTCTGCAGAATCCATTCAAAAGACTTTGGTCAGCTCGTAGATAGAGTAGAAAACACTTGCCCGAGATGCCTCACATTGAGACTGAAGTCGAGACTATGCGGTTCTTACCACACTGCCACGCTAGCGACCGTAAAAAGTACGCACAACTCTCTGGTAGGAAATAGAACACCGGTGTCCTGCTTGACAGTTGGCTATACTTACCGCTATACTACCGACGAGTCAATATGCGTTTCGAATTTTGGCGCAAGGCCAGCAATTTCGGAGGAGCGAGCAAGTCGATTACATCAACCCCAGTGCTCAACTGGTCCTTATTTTACCAACCCTCTAATGGATGAAAAACATAGTCGACATCGGTGGAAATTGAAACCCCGACGAGTAAATATTAAAGAATATATATGTATGTATGTATGTGTGTGTGTCTCATAATATACGACTTGTCTGGAAATATTTCTAAAATAATTGTGGTGTGGCAGTTAATTCTCATCAGCAGATTTCTATATACAATATCCTGATAGCTGAAGTCAGAAGGTCGTTTTTTTATTTTGGAATTATTTCGTTAATTAGTTGCTACTGTAAAGTTCCATTATAATAATGACTCATCATCAACTAAGATTTGAATCAAATACTACAGAAATATGAGTATGTTTTCATCAAGGCAATATCGATTATATTCTATATCAATAATTATCATAACTTTATATGATTATATGTCTATCGAGAATAAATTCGATATAAATAGATATTTTCTTATAATCTGTTATAAAGCTTTTGAAAACAGCCCGATCGTTTCACATAGTTACATGTTATATCATCAACAATTCCTTAATATGATAGTTCTTCAACTTTGATGATCATTTTGGCAAATATATCTGGCAACTAAACTACTGGTGTACTTGAAATTATACTCTATGCCAGTTTTTACACACATATATACACACATACCCACACACACACATACATGTGTATGTATGCATGCATGTATGTATGAATTAAAAAAAACAACTTATTCTAACAAGTACGTTTAAGTTGCTAGCTCTTTTGGCAAATATTTCAAACAGTTGAGTATCTACTTGATGTTGTATCTCTAGACGATTTTGAGAATTTTAAATATTACACACACACACACACACACACACACACACACA
>NC_068985.1:38075629-38077653 GCF_001194135.2 Octopus bimaculoides
TATATATATATATGTGTGTGTGTGTGTGTGTGTGTGTGTGTGTGTGTGAATGTGTGTGCGTATGCAGCTATTTATATATTTATAGATATATGTATGCATGCATTTGTGATTGCAGTGGAGATAAAAAATAATTCAGTTCCAATAACATACACTCCCGCACTCTCTCTCTCTCTCTCTCTCACACACACACACACAAACACACACAGAGACGCATATACACACATACACACATTCTAGACACACACATACTACACCCGCACACACAAATGAATAAAAGTTAAACGCTTTGACTAGCAAATACTTTCTCTGGCTCTCCTCTTACGCACGCACACACACACACACACAGATCATATATCTATACTATAATATATATCTATACTATAATATATATATAAACGCGCACACAATTATGTATATATACATATACAACCACATGTACAACCACATACATGCACAACCACATATACATACAAGCGCGTACACATATACTTATAATGAAATGTATATGCAGGTGGGGGTAATGTATTATGACAGGTGTACTTTGAAAGTGAAGTAAAATCATTATCGCAGTAGCGATTGTGACTTGTTAAAATGTTCCTTTCCTGAACAAACCTTTTAGCAAGGAACCGCATAATTGTGAAGGAACCGTAAAATCAACTGAAGTCAACGTTGATTCTGACTAACGTGTATTTTATCGATGGTAGATTGACGAGTGCAATATTTATACCCCTTTCTTCTGTACGTTTCTAATGCATAGACAACCTTTAAAGTTCAGCTTATTTTTAAACGTTATCAATATTTTGGCGTGTTGTTAAGGTTGCGATTTGGCAGAACCGTTAGCACGCCGGGTAAAATGCTTTGCGGCATTTCGTCCGTCTTTACGTTCTGAGTTCAAATTCTGCCGAGGTTGATGTTGCCTTTCATCTTTTCAGAGTCGATAAAGCGATTACCATTTGCACATTGGAGTCGATGTAATCGGTTTCCTCAACCACGAAATTGCTGACCTTGTGCCAAGATTTGAAAGCATTATTAAAATAAATACCAGTTGAACACTGGGGGGTCGATGTAATCGACTCCCAATCTCCTCCAAAATTGCAATCCGTATGGCAAAATTTGAAACCGTTATCATTATAATTAAGGTGGCGAGTTGGCAGAATCGTTAGCGTGCTGGACGAAATGCCTAGTGCTATTTCGCTCGTCGCTACGTTCCGAGTTCGAATTCTGCTGAGGTCGACTTTACCTTTCATCCTTTTGGGGTCGATAAAATAAGTACCATTTGAACACTGGGTTGATGTAATTGACTTATCCTCTCTTCAAAAATTGCTGCCCTTGTGGCAAAATTTGAAGCCATTATTAATATTATTATAATCTTGTTTCTAATCAAGGTACAAGGCCTTAAAATTTTAGGGGAGGGGGCCAGTCGACTGGTACTTAGTTTATCGATGAAAGGCAAAGTGGACCTCGGCGGAATTTGAACTCAGAAAGTAACGGCAAACGAAATAATTGATTCAGTAATGTAGGGGTATTTTGAAACGTAGGTGTCCTATGTGCATCACTGTTCATAGCGGTTTATTATCAAATTGGCAAACAACGCATCATGAGATGATTCGTTTACTAAATTCTTTGCTCTTGTCCACAATTCTTGCCTCCGTGGGTAGCGTTTCCCGAAGAGATGCAATGATGTTGAAACAGCAAAGGCGCAAATAATTCTTACTTCACTGAATCTCAGTAATTGCAGCATGATTACTATTTAAAGTCTTAACAGAAGGAAGCTTGGGTGTAAAAAAAAAAAAAGGAAATGAAATACCTAAATAATTAAAGTAAATTTACTGCCGCTTCCTCACTCACAATTTATGAATTATTGAATTTTATCTTCATTTAAAAAAAAAAAAAAACTTTGTTTAGAGGCTAGGATTATTTCCGATTCAGTATGTAGATGGCGGTACATTCAGTTTTAGGGTTTGAATCAAATATAAAGTAATGACGAGACTTATAAATATATAAACAGTGCTTAAATAAGGAGC
>NC_068985.1:38078114-38083370 GCF_001194135.2 Octopus bimaculoides
ATATATATATATATATATATATATATAACCATTTATATTTGCAATTGCTTTTGTTTCAGCGCACGATCTCAGATCAAGTCACTCTCTATGCAAGTACATCCCCATCTATATTATATGTGTGTGTTATTTATGAGTGTGTATGAATATATATGTATGTGCAACTATAATGCCTCACTTGCTCTGTGCGTCCGTGTATACATACTTACACAGACAAACACACACGCATATTAATACATACCCAACTTTACGTATTCAATCTCGATTGCTTTGTAATCCCCGTACATGTGTGGGCGTTTATATGTGTATAATAGGTTTTTCTGTGTATATTGCATCCTTGCATCATGCAGTATACTTTCATTAAAGTTTCATGATTTCAGAAGAGGTTTTCTGTTTTCCCAGGTGCAAGCTCTTCTCATTTAAAAGATGTATTAATAATGGTGAAAAGCTAGACTAAACCAGATTTTGGGCTAATGATAAAATGTAAGCTCGATTCACCCCTCTGTAGGTTAAACAAAATCAGCTCCCGTTCTAGATATATGTGTGTATGTGTGTGAGTACTCTGACAGAATCTATTTTATTTTTTATTTTTGTATGGTTTAATTGGAGTGAAGAGACAGCCCTTGATTTCTACATGTCGAAAATACTGACATTAACACGTTTAATGTTCAGTTTGCATACATGAAGTAAGTCAACATTTACTGGAAAAGTAGGTATGAGATAAGGAATGCTACAGTGTTGACATAATGAGAAAAACGGATTTGAGCATACTGGTTAGTGTGATGTATGGGAATGAGGCACCTTGATGGGTGTGGACGAGGGAAAGGTGTATCAAGTTTGCCTATGGTAGAGGTGACATGGAAATAGCTAATTCTGGTGAATAACGGACGCATTTGAACAATATGTACTAAGAGAAGCTCGAAGTGTTTGTCTGTGGATAAGAAGTTGTAATGTATGTTTCTTATTCTGTCGGGTGATCTTCCCTTAAATGCTAAGTTTGTGTGTGTGTGTGTGTGTGTGTGTGTAGCAGCAATGTTATCCCAGGTATAGAATCAATATTCTTTTGTGGGTTTGATCGAAATTTTTTGAGGATCTGTAACTTGTCAGAGCTGGAAGTAATTTTCTGCACCAGAGGAAGAAAGTTAATCTTTGGAATGCAGCCTTTCCTATATATGTATATATGTGGTTACACCGGGGTGTCTATCTGAGTTTATGAATTTTTGTATATGTTTTTTACTTTAAATTTCTTAATTTCGGGTTGCCGAAGAATAATTAAGGGTGAAGTACAACAAACTACAATGAAGAGTTTTAAGTTACTATTGTGAAATCCTTTTAATTTCTTCTCAAGCAAAAGAAAAACTGAATCTTTCCTTCAGCTAGTTTGGCACAAACACCTGACTTAAAGAGGCATTTGTCGCATATGATAACCTAATGGCCATTGATAAATATAAAAAAATAAAGAACAAAAAAAGCAAATAGAAATAGAAACTATAAATAGTTTCACTTGTGCTGGTTCTTCGACGCAACAGCCAAGCTTCTGGGATATTAATAATAAGGTTGTTCCCATTACAAGGTAACATCTTCGAACTCAAAATATCACTAACACACACATCCGATCAATAAATGGTGTCACAAGAACAGAATCGGAAAGAATGGAGTTAAGTTGTCAAACACGTCCGTGAATGCAATGGTTGATGATCATAATGATAAAAGAGGAAGAGTTGTGACCGAGAAAGCGATGGCGGTGATTGGGGTGGTGGCAGTGGCTGTTATTATGATAATGATCATGATCATGATCATGACCATGGTGATCGTGTTAATAATATCATGGGAGAACAACATGATGAATATGATTATTACAATGTTCCTCATGATCATAGCGCCAAACACAAATTGTCCCACGATTTAAAAAATAAGATAAAATACTGCTGGACTTGTGATAAGGTTATATAAACTATTTAAACAGTCGGGAAATTTTAAACACTAATGGCTGTCTCCAATCGAGAACTAATAAAATAAAAAAAAATCTAGCATTCAAATACCCATTTGTTGGCTTGACATCAACTTTATTGTACATTTTTTTTTTTTACTGTTTGTCTGGTTCTTTTCTTTTTCTTATTTGTTAAGGAAGTGGGTGGGGAAGCTGTCAAATATTTTAACTCTCTTAAATTCTGGACTGTGGAAATGTTTTGTTCGGTTTTGATTTCTTCTTTTGTTATTAAAAGTTGACGCTTAAATAAATCGCTAGCACGAAGCAAATTTCAGAGAAAAAATAATGTATACATTTGCAGTTGGGGAGTTAAAGAAAATTTTCTGTCATTGCGAGACTTGTAAATAATTGTCTGGCTTATCACAACGAAAAAACACATCTTTTTTTTTTTTGCAATCTCTTCAGAGTAAACTTATGAAATAAAAATGCTGTATGAATTTCTTAAAAGCTTGAAATTTTTTCTTAATAGTAGATAGGGTATGAGATGATAATCATTATATTTTTACGTCCGAGGCTCTACTTATTAAGACCTGGTGGAGAAGAAAAGTGTTAGCAAAAGAGAATCCAAGCCTTGTTCTTCTAGAAGTGCTGGGAAATCTTGTTTCATTGATTTGTTTCAGTAACGAAGACATTGGAGTTTCGAATGTTACATTGTGTGTTTCGTTGAAGATATGAAATTGCGCAGAGCACTTGAAAATTCTTTTCAAATTTGTTCAGTTCTTTTTCATCCGATCTAAGCTCTTATTAAAGGCGCCAGCTGGCATATTTTCAGAGACACGTAATTAAAGAAACAACACAGTAATATAGTCCCGTTCAGTAAGATAATGCCCAATGCATTATAAAAGAAAAAGAGAGAGAAGCAGCGAAAACAAGCATAACAGACTTCCTTGACATGTCTTTAATAGGAAAGCAACGAAACACGTTTACCTGCTTCTCCTTTTCGTCTACTCTTAATTAAAATTCTTAACCAACGCAAAAATTACAGATAAGATTTAGATGAATAATCCATTTTAAGGAATTCTTCAAATCAAGGGTAAAAAGGAATGAAATATTTCAGAAGGAAAAAAAGTAAAATTGTTTAGAATCGAATTTAATTTCTTTGCTTCAATGCAGGAAAATATTTTTTGTTGGTGAAGGAGTTGTTTGCATCAGAAAAATGCGAATAAATAAATATATAAATATTTGGGGACAATGGAATATCAGAGGGAAGAGAATTAACACAGAAAGTCAGCAAAGCGGACAATTGCAGCAACTTGTGAAATAATTAATTCTCACTTAAATTTCGAAGTTTAACCTGGAAGTAGCAAAAGAAAGTAGAAAGTTACACTGTCTTGTGCAAAATATTTGTGTGCGTGTGTGTTTCATAGTGGTGGGGTTTTAAATAACATCTTAAAATATTCGTTTGTGTGTGCGTGTATACATACGTACACTCAGATAAATGATTATACATTAATACATCCAGCCTTACTCATATTTACAAGACAAATATATAAACATGCACATGTGTGTGTGCATCCGTGCCCGTGTATGTATGTGTGTGTGTAATACGGTTACTTTTTGCCATTTCTGTCAGTTCTCTTCCCAGGGTTTAGTGGAAAACATTATATATATATATATCACATTTAATCGAAAATAAGAAAGTTAATACGAAACAGAATCAAACTTGACTGGGTAACATTATATTCTACTGTAAAAAAACAGAAAAGATAAGCTGATACAACGCAATATGGGTTTTAGATATAAAATGTGTATAGTGCTGGCGGTGCACTATATTCGAGATCTCATTGTATTTGTGTAAATACCGAAAATATATTGCCTCTGACTTAAAATTGCACAATTATTTTGAGTTTATTACAGCTATTGCTTAAGTTCAGTTTCTAGAAATCCAACCTTCTTTTGTTTGTTGTTATTTTGAATCAGCCCAGCTTTGAGTAAGCAGGCCTATGGTCAGTGGCATTCACCTCTGATTAACCCATCTATTTTTCAGGCATAGTGTGATATCCTGCTCTGCATTATCTAATGTACTTGTTTTATTTTTTGAAGACGAGCTGCTATTTTAGCAGATCATTTAAAACATGTTAAAACTCAGAAGACGGCATCCTTCTGTACAGGGCACCAGTCTACCTCAACCATCAAGATGTTGTGGAATGTAGACAGAAAAAGGCAAATTAATGTGACAAACGCTGCATATTCGAATTTAAAACACGTGAATGAATTTCATCTATTGATATATTATATAAAAGAATATTTTGTATGTCTACATGTTTGTACGAACCTACAAAAACTCATTTTACTGTTTTCCTTACAGGATATTTAACACCGACAAAAACGAGAGAATAAAAATAATGGAAGACGAGAGCCGTTTGAAATTGTCGCAAGTGACTGCGTCTGAAAATGGAGTCTACTCATGTCGTGCAGAAAATATTGCAGGCGCCAGAGATTCGAAGAAGAAATTTTTATTGAATGTTGAAGGTAAAAGATCTTCACTGTTTTATTGTTTCGGAAATAATTTTTACTTCAATAGTTAATATAATTGAAAAGAAAATTCATACCGCATTTTGAACTGGTTCAAAGAAAGGTGTAAAATAAACAACATCAATTTACTAAAATGAATTTAATCTAAATTCAATACTACTTCACTGGATACCTATGACTATGACAACATTCACTACGAGTTACACCAATGTATGACATTTTGCAATTACTGAGGTATATAGTGCCCCTTTACTAAAATATTGGTTTCAAATTTTGGTGCAAGGTTAGAAATTTCGGGGAAGAGGCAAAGTCGATTAGATTAACGTCAGTGTTCAACTGGTACTTATTTTATTCACCACGAAAGGGTAAAAGGCGAAGTCGATCACGACGGAATTTGAACTCGGGACGTAAAGACGGGCGAAATGCTGCTAAGCATTTTGTCCGACGTGCTAACTATTTTCTACTCTAGGTACAAGGCCCGAAATTTTGGGGGAGGAGGCCAGTTGATTAGATTGACCCCAGTGCGCAATTGGTAATTAATTTATCGATCCCGAAAGGATGAAAGGCGAAGTCGACCTCGGCGGAATTTAAACTCAGAACGTAAAGGCAGGCGAAATACCGCTAAGCATTTCGCCCGACGTACTAACTATTCTGCCAGCTCGCAACCCCACTTTACAAATATGCTGAAGATGTTGGCACTCCGTCGCTTACGACGTCGAGGGTTCCAGTTGATCCGATCAACGGAACAGCCTGCTCGTGAAATTAACGTGCAAGTGGCTGAGCACTCCACAGAC
>NC_068985.1:38083446-38084198 GCF_001194135.2 Octopus bimaculoides
AGACACGTGTACTCTTAACGTAGTTCTCGGGGATATTCAGCGTGACACAGTGTGACAAGGCTGACCCTTTGAATTACAGGCACAACAGAAACAGGAAGTAAGAGTGAGAGAAAGTTGTGGTGAAAGAGTACAGCAGGGTTTGCCACCATCCCCTGCCGGAGCCACGTGGAGCTTTAGGTGTTTTCGCTCAATAAACACTCACAACGCCCGGTCTGGGAATCGAAACCGCGATCCCATGACCGCGAGTCCGCTGCCCTAACCACTAGGCCATTGCACCTCCACATGTTGAAGATACACAATATTAAACTCCATTGGAAGATTTGACAAACATTATTGACAATGAAAATAGAGTAGATTAGATGGTACTAACCGATTATATGTTTTGCAGTATCTAGTAGTTAATTTTTTGGTCATTCGATTTTGTATGGTTTTTAGATTATTTTTTATTTTACTTTTAAGGCACAAGCTGGCAGAATCGTTAGCGTATTTGGCAAATTTGCTTAGCGGCATTCCTTCCAGGTCTTTACATACTAAGTTCAAATTCCGCCAGAGTTGATTTTGCCTCTACTCTTTTTTGGGTCGATAAAATACCAATTAAGTACTGGTGTCCACGTAGTCAACTAATCCTTTACCACCAAATTGCTAGCTTTCTATCAAAATTACTTATTTTCCTTTACCTTTTATTCCCGAATTCCAAAATTACACACGCAAACGCACGTATATATATATATATATATATATATATATATATA
>NC_068985.1:38084208-38087225 GCF_001194135.2 Octopus bimaculoides
AGAGAGAGAGAGAGAGAGAGAGAGAGAGAGAGAGAGAAAGAGAGATGTGTGTGTGCGTGTTTAAAATTGGTATCTTAACACAGTGCATGATTATCATAAAGCTTAATGCTACCAGCATACAGATACTAACATCATTAATTGAAACATTATTGATTGTCCACTTCAACGATATGCGAAACACTGACCATTGCAATGGAATATGGCTGTCGTATTAGAATAACTCAAGGGCAGGTATAATTAAGTTAACTATACCTCTGCCCTATGAATAACAGACCATGTGTTTAAGAAGGAAATCATATTAAGATGACTCACCTTCAGTTCCATGCTGTCTTTAACTGACTTGAGTCAGGGAAACGTTAGTAATCTGACGAAAAAAGTTTTCTTCACTAACTGTTTCCAGATTTTAGCCTAGCATTGTGCTGCTTCGCCAATTTGCCACTTTCACCCTGGCCGTCCACCTACCGTTTTACATTCAATCTCCATTCGCACATTCTCGATGCATTCTCTAATCTTTGTCTCAGGAGCCTGTCTCTGTGTTCACATCCTTCATCAAAACTTACATAAAGTCCTGCATTCAACCGAATTAATTACCATGGTTTCATGCTGTGTATTTAAGCATCAGAGTTTTAGTTTTTTTCATCCATATCTCTGTATGTTATCCATGTTATGGGCAACATCATCCTCGTGTAAAAAAAATTGATTAAACAATGACGACAAAAATTCTGTGATGTAGAAAATATGTTTATACTCAGTGTATCGGTTTCCCAAAGCCAACATTTTCATAATTCAAAAAAAAAAAAGAAAAAAAAAAGAATAATTACAGAATCTAGTGCGATAAGCTATTTAGGAAGTCGTGAAGTTTGTTTGCCTTTGATAAACTATATGCCTATATACTAAGCTATATTTTTCAGTACAGCCGAAACTAATACATACTTGACTCTTTGTATATCTTACTATGATATAACCTAAAGTTATAATGCATACATGCATTTACACACATACAAACGCATACACACGCTCACAGACATTTATATGTGTGTGTGTGTAGGTAGACGGATGCACATTTGTCCATCTTGTCGTTCATACTTTCTAACCAATCAGATTTCAGAGGAAAACCCTATCAGGCATTCAATCGATGATTGAGTTTCCCCCAGCTTCTTACGGCAATGCAGCCTACCAAAGGGATTTCCTTCTTTCTTCAAAAGACCAATTAGAATCTATTCTGTTTGCTTGAGTGCTTTTCAATTACGTTCCTCAAACAAACCCAACACACTCACCGTCGTTAACATTAATGTCATTTCGACATTGCGTGTGTATATGCGTAGAGGGTGGGGTGTGTATACATATATATTTGTGTGTGTGTGTGTGTAATGTGCGTTTGTGTGCTTCGATCTAGTGCTTTGATACGTCTTGTCGCTTCATTCGTGTACTTCTAATTTTTTGACTGGAGTAATAAAGATTTTCTTCATAAACTATATTCATATACATACACATACACGCGTGTAAACTTTTACCATGCATATATACATACAGACAGACAAATATACATACACATACACGCATGTAAATTTTCATATATAGAAATATAGAAATATACAAATACATACACATACACGCATGTAAACTTTTACCATACTTATATACATACAGACAGACAAAGAGAGATGAAGATATATACGTAAATATACATATATAGATGAGTATATATGTACATATTTATCTATCTCTCCCTCTAGCTTTTTCTCTCTCTCTCTCTCTATATATATATATATGTGTGTGTGTGTGTGTATACATACATACGCGAATATATGAATATATATGCGAATGTAAATGAATATACGCATATATACATGCGTATGTAAATGAATGTATGCATGTGAGCAATTATCTGCATCGGTTTCAGCTTCAAGGTGTATTTCAATTAAATCTAGAATAAATAAGTACTGTACCTTTACAGAAACATTTGGACATACCATAGCTTACACCAACACATACATGTAGGAAATACGTACATATAAGCAGATTAAAAGTTTCAGAGAGAGAGAGAGAGAGAGAGAGAGTTTAAATGCATTATATGTACTTTGACAAGTGGAGGCGCAAATGGCCTGGCCCAGTGGCTAGGGCAGCGGACTCGCGGTCATAGGATCGCGGTTTCGATTCCCAGACCGGGCGTTGTGAGTGTTTATTGAGCGAAAACACCCAAAGCTCCACGATGCTCCGGCAGGGGATGGTGATGAACCCTGCTGTACTCTTTCACCACAACTTTCTCTCACTCTTACTCCCTGTTTCTGTTGTGTCTGTAATTCAAAGGGTCAGACTTGTCACACGGTGTCACGCTGAATGTCCCCGAGAACTACGCTAAGGGTACATGTGTCTGTGGAGTGCTCAGCCACTTGCACGTTAATTTCACGAGCAGGCTGTTCCGTTGATCGGATCAACTGGAACCCTCGACGTCGTAAGCGACGGAGTGCCAAGCACCACCACCACCACCACCCTTCTCCTTATAAACATTTTACTAAAGTCAATAGTACCTATTAAAATATACAGGTACAAACACAACACAACACACGCGCACACAGGCATGTGCGCACGCTTACACATTTACGTCTGAAGTAGAACTGCTGTTGGCAGATTAAACTATTAACGTGATTTGTGATACGGGAGTTAATTTACTTTGAAAGTAACGTAAGACATTTTAACGTCGAATAAAGGAATCCGTCTGAAGATTTACAACTGACTAAAAGCAAAACAGTTAAAAAAACAAATTTAGTTTCATAGAAAATCATTAACATCAGCGCATTCAGATTTATTCTAGTAATGGTATATTTTTCATGCAAAACACATGACGGAAAGTTTTGTATGCAGAAGCTATTTACTTGTCCACAAGAAAATTGTATACAACTGCGTCCTCGAGGTATGTTTGTTCATCTGTATGGATGTCTGGTTGCAAGTTCTTGCGTGTGTGTGTGTGTGTGTGTGTGTGTGTGTGTGTGTGTGTGTGTGTGTGTGTGTGTGTG
>NC_068985.1:38087689-38091009 GCF_001194135.2 Octopus bimaculoides
GAAAGTCACGTTACGTGTCGAATGGTATACATCAAGTCTTGATGGATGCACATGGGTCTCTCTCCCGAACCTTTGACTTCTGACAATTTTATTGTAATTCTTCAATGAAACGAAAGTTCTTTGATACATAAAACTGATTACTTACACACGACCTTCAATAACATCTATCTACAATACAATGTGGGAAAAAGTTTTATTTAATAGATATATGAATTGTGCAAAAGCAAAACAATAAGTCTTCTACTGGACTGAGTATTAGATTAGCCGCATGTAAACCATTAAATAAAACATTCAAAAGAAGGAAGAAATTATTTTAAATTTATGAAAAGCAAAACCTAATCGAATGAAAAACTTATTCTGATCATAGAATCGTTTATTCCCAACAGATATTTTGTAATCGATAGTTCGATAGACAATAAATATATTTATTTTAAAATAAAAGAACTTGATATGAAAATACAGTTTCTTTTTCTTTTCATGAAAGAGTTTAAAATAAAGAACGAGGTCATTAATGTTCGAGCTTTCTGATTCCTCTTTTAATACTATTTTGAAATAAAATGAAAGATAAGGAAGCTGACATCGCAGAAATTTAGAAAAGACCTTTACATTTTGGGCGAAAAAGCTTGTCTTCAGAAGAATACAGCCAAAGAAATTTGCATTTACATAAATTCTACATATTTCTTTGTCTGAATTCTTCTGAAAATAGGCCTTTATTTCCTAAATTTAAAGGTTCTTTTTAGAAAACATTCTGCATTGTTAGAAGCTTTCTTGTTTATCATTTCATTTATTATTCTACTTCTGTACCACAATGCTTCAAGCGAATTACAACGCTCTTCATCCTATTTTTAAATATCGTGATATTGATTTTAAACATTAGCACAGGGCTGCATATATTCCTTGAGAATTTTGTTGAGAGTTTCATTGGGTCTTTATTTCTATCGACCCCCCCAAAAGATGAAACTCAAACCTGCCCAAGGCAAGATTTTGAACACAGTAGTAACTAAATGTCGCAGGCCAATATGTCCAATACTCTTATGACTCTACTCTAAGAAATAACGCCATACTGAATTCTAGCATTTGCACAAATCCTCGGATTTTGGGGGAGTGCCTAATCAGTCTAATAAGTCACAATACGTCACTGATATATATGTTTACCAATCCCAAAATGATGGAAAGAATATTCGACCGTACAAGAAATTTTATCCGGAAATCTAATAATTCTATCATTCACCACATGAAACAAATGTGACATGTCGTGGGCAAATCTACATCAAATCTCACCTCGCTATCATAAAAATAAAGAGGATAATATAGTCTTAAACGTAAACGCAAATAGAATGACCACAAGTTGGTATATCTTTGCTCATAGGTCTGCTAGAGCAGAGCTGACCTGGAACGAAATACCAATAAAACTATGCCTGAAACACTGAGATCTGCATTAAATATTAGGTCGTCAAGTATGAAATTTGTAGTGAGGTATATGGTAAACTTGACAGCTGTTCATTTTGCGCCATTATTATATCTTGACAATCTTTATTTTTGTGTTAGAAAGCTGACATATCTATTTCTTTATCCTAACCCATTTTGCGCTTTATGAAGTATTTATAAATCTTTTTTTGCTATTTATGCTTAGAGATAGATATGTCGGAAATTCGTACAGTTTTGGAATATGAGTTCTTTCTTGGAAATACAGCATCACAGTCTGCTCGGAATATTAATGGAGTATTTCATTTTAACGTTATTACACAACAGACAGTCTGAAATTGGTTTGCAAAATTTCGTTTTGGTAACTTTGACCTCACAAATGAGCAACGCGGTCAACCAGAAACAAAGGTGGATAAAGACGTACTGAAAACTACCGTCGAGTCAGATCTATCTTAAACTGCCCGTGAATTATCGTTGTTGTTAGGTGTTAGCAAGCAAACAATATTGACTCATCTAGTTCAAATCGGTAAGGGGGAAAAAGTTGGATAAGTGGGTTCCACAAGAACTCAATGAAAATCAGAGACTGCAACGTCTGGCGGCCTGCATTATGCTACTTTCTCGTCACAAAACTGAATAATTTTTGAATCGAATTGTAACATGTGATGAAAAGTGGGTCCAATACAACAACCGTAAACGTTCAGCACAATTGTTGGACAAAGACGAGCCACCAAAACACGAAGTATACTGCAACCAACTGGACCAAATGATGCTGAAACTTACAAAAAAAACCCAGCCTAGATTAGTCAACAGAAACGCTCCTATTTTATTGCAAGACAACGCCAGATCATACATCGCAAAAATGATATTGGCGAAACTACAAGAGTTGGAGTTGGAAGTTCTCCATTATCCACCATCTTACTGATCTTGCTCCCACTGACTACCACTTCTTCCAGGATTTGGATAACATTTTAAGAGGAAAAAAAATTTAATTCCGAGCCTGCCAAGATTTTATTGACTCTAGATTGCTAGGCTTTTACAGTTCCGGGCTGGACAAACTACCGCTGAAATGGCAACAGTGTACTGACAATATGTGTGCATACTCTGATGAATATAACTATTCCTTGTATTTATAAAACATTAGCAAACTTTTTTTTTCTTTTCTACAAATTTCATACTTGACGACGTAATATATTCAGAAGGTATATATAGCAATTACTGCTGATTTCTTTATTGGCAAGATGTGCAGTTTTTATAAACTATCAAATATAAACGATCAAATCGTCTCTGGGATTCCTAAGATATGAAATAGCTAAGTTAACGCCTTTGAATGTACTGAAACAAAGGTAAAAATTATACTGGTGTTTGCCAATATACCATTTTCAGTATTCTAGTTTAAAAATGCTTGGATGTCCAAACCACAAGAAAGCGTAATTAATTACATATGTTATTCGTAGCGAAATTTCTCGATCGAAGCAATAACAGTGGCAACGTTGAGCTAGACAGTTCTTAAACTTATTTCAGAGAGGTTCTCGATTACTGACTAACATTTAACCAAGTAATGTATTGTCTCGATCAATTTCACTGCTCTAAGTAAAGACCATCAACATTGATTCCAGACACAATGTCTTGAATATGTTAGCAGCGGTGGGGGGTAAAGTTGTGTTACACTCATATCTTGAGAATATCAGAAGCTGCTCAATATTAGAAACGGAATGGCCTTGACTGGTTTTTCGAGACAAGATCAAAATTTTGTCTAGCTGGTAGATTATTGTTTAACTTAACGTTGGTTATAATGAGTTGATTTACTATTCACACACAGACGACACAGACACACACACGCACACACACACACACACACACACACACACGTACACCCTCACACACACAGACACACA
>NC_068985.1:38091268-38092722 GCF_001194135.2 Octopus bimaculoides
TGTGTGTGTGTGTGTGTGTGTGTGTGTGTGTGTGTGTGTGTGTGTGTGTGTGTGTAAATGTTTGCTTGTCTGTGACTGCTAGTTTGTTTCTACTTTTACAAATATCTGGTATGTGGTTTGAGCAAGTATGTGTTTGTTTGCCGCATGTGAATTTGTTTTGAATGAAAGTAGTTGATTTGTATGAATCAGTGTTTGGTTGTCATGGATATTTACTGTTTATTTCAGTCTGTGTACTTTGAATGAGCCTCGGTGTTTGTGTGTGTGTGAAATTTGTGTGAATGGTTATATGCTATTTGTCAGTTGTGACGTAACGAAAACGCCATTGAATCTTGTATCTGTCAGATGCTGTATAAAACCAAGGAAAAGACTGATCAACGAAGCGTGAAATGAACGACTGGCATCTTGCAAAAGCAGCAGTAGCAGCAGTAGCAGCAGCAATGGCAGAATAAAGATATTTGCAGTGCCATTCGCAGCAGAGTTTCGTCGTGTCGATTTTGGGAGGTGATGTTGTTGAGCGACAATTCACGTTCGGTGGGGCGGTGTTGTCAGTTGCAATGCCGGCTTCACTGCTGGTAGAGAATACACAGCAGTAGTTACGAGTTGAATGAAGCATGTAGCTCATTTCATCTGCACTAATATTGAGTCACTGAAGCGTGAAGTACTCTAGTGTTGAATGCATGTGATTATAGTAATCATATTGATTTGCTTCTACAGTTTCTTTCGCCTGTTTGGTGACCAAATGGATTTCAATTGTTGTCGCTTTTGCTCCCCGCGCTGTTGGTCCAGACCACTGTCTGCCTCTTTTGTTCCTGTTAATACGTACCTGTAAATAAATTTATCAGTCAATCCCTTTAGCCATCTTTTAGTCAGGTTAAATATCCGTAATATGGAAGCGCGTGTGCATGTGTGTGTGTATGTGTATTTGGACGGGTGACTAACACGTGTGTCGTTCTATGGGCTCACGTGTGTATGTGTGCGTGTGTATTTGTGGTCTGTATGTATGTGTTTGTTTTCACATAGCTATCTATATACGTAACTTTTCGTTTCGCTACATACACGTTTTGCTGGCACACACATCCACCCACCAAGTCACGAACGATATAATGGATGTAATGTCATATACACTTGTTTATCTATCTATCTATCTATCTATCTATCTATCTATCTATCTATCTATCTGTTTGTCTGTCTGTCTCTGTATGCATATACATACACACAAGTAAAATTTCCTCTCTCACCATATATATATATATATATATAGATCGAACCATCTCAAGTGTAACTGCTCGAAATGGTCGAGACGTCAGGTACTTGACTGAAGAAAGAAGGCCACAAATGACCCGTCTTTTTCTTGCCTGTCCTTCTAATTGTTGTTTCTCTTGTCCGCCTTTGTATCGTCTATCTGTCCAAACGATTTTATTGTCCTGTATTGCGTTTTTGTTCCATATATATAT
>NC_068985.1:38092809-38094065 GCF_001194135.2 Octopus bimaculoides
TACAGGGGTAAAAAAAAAAATGAATGTTAATTCGCCAAAACGTAGACTTTTGAAATTTAACCCCAAATGTAATTGGCAAAACTATACGCATGTCCATTGTCGTGTGGACGTCTCGTGTTTAGTTCTGCAAATTATATTTTGCTATGACGGTCACACTGATGAATTGCGGGACATTTACGTATATAATTATATATGTAGTAACAATGAAATCTGATATGTGACTGACTAATCATTATATTTTGTATCTTTTCATTTATCTTGCTCGCTTACGCTCTGGCGTTTGCTGAATTTTCGCGAGAACAATCTTTTCTTAGTGGTCAGACCATATGGGGTCTACTTCTAGCATTTTGGATGTCCACTTAGTGGCCATCCTTCTTTTATGTAATTTATGTACGTAAATGTATCATACACACACAGACACATATCCTGGAATACGCTTTGCTGCTCTGCAAGGATTATTGATAAAAAATAATATAATGTTTGACGAAAAAATATTGATTCAAAGATTTGTCGACAATAACCAACGATATTTGTTGTGATTAAATCTAGATCGTCTCATTAACTTACTAATTATTATTGGTGATAGTTTGGCTTAAACGATCCATTCTTCTATTCACCAATATTCAAATATAACTCCACACAAACGTATTTCATAACTTTTCGTTTAGTTTATTCAGCCTAATATTTATTTACACCTGTAACAATGTACTTCTCTATATTATACTTTTCTCCTCATCCCCCTATTTCTTTCACTCTTTCTCTTCTCTCCCTCTCCTTCTGTTTACCCCCTCTCTCTCACTATGTCTTAATCCCTCTCTCTTTCACACACACTCTCGCTCACTCTCTCCTTCGGTCTCTGTATATCTTTCTCCCTCTCTCAATCGTTCGACTAGTCTACTGATTTTGCAAGTTTACGTCAACACTGATTTTCATTTCCACGTGTGTGCATAACTGTGTGCGTGTGTATGTGTGTGCATACATGCAAATAAAGACAAAGAGAGAGAGAGAGAGAGAGAGAGAGAGAGAGTATATATATATACCCGTTCTCTCTATCTCACACATCATACAGGCGCGTGTCACATTATAGATTTATAAGTATATTAAATATATATATATATATAATATATATTTTTATACATACACACACGCATAAATGTACATATTCACTAAAGCATCTTAATGTGTATCATTTTGCGTAAGCGGGTGTGTGTGTGTGTGTGTGTGTGTGTGTGTGTGTGTGTGTGTGTGTGTGTGTG
>NC_068985.1:38094502-38102730 GCF_001194135.2 Octopus bimaculoides
TATATATATATATATATATATCTTATTTTTTTCTTAAGCGATTATTTAGCAAGTAGGTATTACCTATTTTACACTTTACTGTAAAACATTCATAACGCCGAACTGACGTAGAAGCCTCTTAGCAGACGCTCGTATTGCTAGAAATCATAATCTCTCCCCACTTAAATAAGAGAAGGCAAAGGAACATATACTTTTTGATGACCGTAAAAGGACTGGTTAATTACAGAATAAATTCCCATAATCGATTAGTGTTCATATGAGTTTAAACAACGACAATATACGCAGCGTTGCGTCTTATTCGTTTGCTAGACAATATTCTTCTTCTTTGAAGATCAGTACAGTTAACTTGCTGCGATGTTTTGTTTAATCTCAACTAACCCCTAATCATGCAGATTATCCTCTTTATTTTTTCAGACCTATTTTAATCTCCATCTATGTAAGCCATACACAATGTGTCCTTGTTAAGTTAGTAAAGTGTGAAGCGATAGAGATTTTGATTGTTGCTTCTAGCACGTCGGGAGACCACGTGGAGGCTCTCTGATCGCATTGTTATTTAGACATACTTTTCCTTTTTACTACTGTAAAGCTGTTATGACTTCCGAAAAGAATAACTGATCCTGCTTAGAAACTGAAAGTAACTTTAACATAACTGTAGCATGCGTATACACATGAATCAATCTATCCATCTATACATACATATGCAAGCACCCACACATACAGACCCACAAACACACATGCACGCACTCATGTACACAGACACATATATACGAGATAATTTAAACATGGTTTCTTGAATTGCAAATCAGTTAATGGAAAATACTCACACATAAGAGGAACATTAGATTATTTTACGACTCTTTGTAAAACTCAAATTAGACAAAATGTAAGGCTTCTGTCCGCTTTAAAGTGAAGCATCACGTTGTTTTAATTATAATTGGTCTTGATTTGTTTGTTCTGAATTCGCTGGCTTTAATTATGTTTGTCTGAAGCTACCGATATCTTCATTGATTCCGCGAGTAATTATAACAGGGTAGAGAAAGAGCGATACAGAAGGAGAGAAGAAAGCATGTTGAGATAGGAAAATAAGTGGAAGAAATGAAGGAGAAAATGCGAAAGAAAGAAAAAAAAATGAGTGAGGTAATGAGGGGAGGAAGCTAAAGTGCATAATGACAGTAAAAAACTTGAGTATAAAAACATTGACTCAATGAGCAAGTTATCATACGACAAAATGTTGTCTTTGTCTCTGGTGAGTTCTGATCAAGAGATTTGTGATCGAAAGTATTCCAACCATAACCATCCAAATTTTATTTCAGATAATGTATCTGGGACTATATTGTTCTACATGCCGTTTTGTAAGACGGTAGAGTGTAGTTTGAGGGCTATTTCATTATTATTTATACCATTTTTAGTTACTAAGTCGGTGATTCCGTGTTGTTACTCATATGACAAATGAAGACTGAGAATAGAACTATTTGAGAAAGAACGAAGAGAAAATTAAGAAGGCTGTGAGAATGGAATGAAAAGCATGTCTGAAAGGAAGTGACGAGGAATAAATCTCATTTATAGGAAGAGTGAGAATATATGGCACCATATGTACCGAATTTGATTCAAAGGACTGCGCGAAAAGCGCGATTACAAATTGTCCGTGACACACCTTCCCATATGCTGGTTCTGCAGTACTTGGGAATGAGGAGCATGAGAATCAAGGTATGAGACAACGTTAATGATATTGACCTCTGGTTAGTGGTCATCTTCGTGACAGTATAAGTGGATGGATAGTACTCAGAAGTCCTCATACCTCTGCAAAACCACAATGCAATGTCAAAGCAACATAAAAGCAGCAAACAGGAATACGTTACAGCTCAGTATCTTAGACGAACTAGCTGCTGTACATGTGGCAGCAAAACTCATATAAGGGCTCTCTACACAGAAAGCCAAAAAGAACAGAAGCAATAGCAATAAGCACAAGTGATGGAGGGTGCCGGTCCTAAAGTGACACCATGCACAACTAGTGACTTAGGAAATAGTATTGTCCCGTACTCATTGCCCGGAGAGAACTACGAAATTCAAGTATCGATTTTTCCAGTTACAACTGGCGAAAGCAAAGTCGATGAGAGTCGTCCACAACAGCAACCCTAAACACGGCAGGGAGTAAGTATCCGGAAGCACCCTTTCATAGCTGTATACCACTACATCAACTTACGAATATGGGGACCAGACCAAGGCCGATACAAATTCTTTGAGAAAAAGGAAGATGACTCGACAAATGAAAAAGAAATTGAAATAAAAAATGTAATAGAAAATGCAGGAATGGGTACACTTCTGTGTAGTGGAGAAACTTTTTTCTAGGGAAGATCTCATCTATAATGATAATAAAAACGAAAACCCATAAACTGTGAGGAAGAAATAGCCTCCTGCTTGAAAGAAATTAAATCCGCAGCTCTTTACAAAACTGACGTGCTTTTAATAATCCATTTATTCGGAAAGCACCAAGATTTCCCAGACGAAGAACAAGTCGAAAAGAAAATAGGCAAACTTTTAAAAAAATACAAAACACAAAATATTCGTTTCAAGTTCTGGCACTAGGACAGCAATTCTGGGGGAGGAGTTGAGTCGATAACATCGACCTTAGTGTTCAACTGGTACTTATTTTATCGACCCCGAAAAGGATGAAAGGCAAAATCAACCTCGGCGGAATTTGAATTCTGAACGTAAAGACGGACGAAATACAGCTAAGCATTTTGCCGGACGTGCTAACGGTTCCACCAGCTCGCTGCCTTACGAGGAGTACGATGTGGTACTTGTCGGGTAACAGGACGTAGGCTCTCATATGCCAACTGGAACTTAAGAGCTTCTCACGAAATCTGAAATTCTGAAATCCTCAGCTACGAAGAATATTAGAATTAATTTGCGAACGTACATCATTCTCTTCGACTCTTCCTGTTGTATGATTATAACACTTCTTTCTTTTGTTAATAAATTCATAACATTCGCATAATTTTCAGTAATATGAAAGACTGTTATTATGTATGTAAGTGTAATCTTTCTTAGCTAAAGCAGCGCAGTCTGAAATCCGTTGCAATCAACGAACCTTCGCGTGTTTGCAGTTATTTAACGAGTTCTGTACGATTACATTCTTTTGGTAGTCTCTATTTGGAAAGCTCTTGATTTTATACCGCAATCGAGAATCATTCTATACATCTTTGAGTCGTGCACTTCTCAGCCAGAAAATTTATCTTTTTTTCCATTCTATTCAGTAATTTTTTTTTTCAGGTACTAACCATATAGGGATTTTCACGCCATTGTTTTAGCATGCATTGTGTAGTCCGACCTAAAGTTATATTTTGACGTTTTCTAATTTCAATTGTTATTTTCCCATTATTCTCGCAACTGTCAATTCCTTACGCTCTTCTTTTAGTTTTGTTGGCTTCCTTCTACACAGAGGAGATTCTCTTCGGTTAGTCTGTTTTGTAGCCATTTATATTGTTTCATTGCTCTTAACAAAAGTATATTTATAACTCTACAGTGGATATTTTATCGAAGATTTTCAATTGCATTAGAACTTACCTTTCTATGTTCGTGGTAAATATGATCGTTCTGTAAAAAGATTTTGAGTAATGTGACATAAATGCACTCATTAAAAAAAAGTCTCTGTCTAGTTTTATTGCTAATCATCAAATATAATATTTTAAAATATAATAGAATATTGTATTAGAACTTTATAAAAATATATAATTTTATTACTAGTTCAACTAGCGTATTAATGCCTATCGCTTCATACAATTTATATTTAAATCCTGTTAAAATCCTCCTTAAATATATATTTTTTATTTTTGCGAGTTGTACTGAATCGTTCAATAATTACCAAGTATTACTAATAGTTATCTGTATTTTATTACTTATACAAGCCTGTGTCTGGTTCAACTTTCTTAACTCCGTGTATCAAAGCTAATTATTACTAGTCTTAGTTAAATTAATTTAACCTATTTTCAAAGTTGTCGCGGCTCATTTTTCAAATTCGATACTCATATCAATTTCTTTAGCAACTCTGTGTTCTGTTTGCAGTGATGTTTCTAGTTGTTTAAGATCTATAGCGTACAAATTGAGATGTTCCAATTAGAAAAAGATGTTTATGTCAACCCATGGTATTTGTATCTGGATTCTGTTTGGTTAAGCATTTTGCTTTAAAATGTAAGAACCAGACAGAAAGGGAATTAAAATACAATTCTCGGATGTTTTACAGTAGCAATATATAGAGATCTAGTGATGGGTAAGAGCGATGACTTTCTCGAGAAAGCCCTAGACGTCGACAGGGATGAATTATCTGGTTGTTTTGGAGGACCTTCGGGCCCGGTACTACCATAGATAACGTCCAGAAATCCCTGGCCAAAATCTGAAATCATTGTTGTCGCCATCATTAAGGCAGCGAGCTGTTAGAATCTTTAGTACAACACCTTTCAGTATTTCGTACGTCTATACTTTCTGAGTTCAAATTCTGCCATAGTCGACTTTGCCTTTCAGCCTTTCGGGGTCAATAAAGAGGTGCTAGTTAAACCCTGAGGTTTACTAGCTCCCCTTTCTCTAAATTTCAGGCCTTGTACCTATAAGAGAAAGGATCATTATTATTATCATCAGAGTGGCGAGCTGGCTGAACCGTTCGCAAGCCGGACAACTTGCTTTTGCGGCATTTCGTCTATTTCTACGTTCTGAGCTCAAATTCCCCCGTAGTTGACTTTGCCTTTCATCCTTCCGGAGTCGATAAAATTAGTACCAGTCAAGTACTGGGGTCGATGTAAAACTACAGGACCTAGTCCAAAATATGAAACTATTATTATAATTACCATCATCACCTGGGCCGGTTCATTGGCAAAATCGTTAAGAGCATCGAAAAAGATGCATTGTGATATTGTTCCCGCACTTTTTACTCTGAGCTCAAATCCCGTCGAGGTAACCTTTGCCTTTTCACCCCCCCCCACCAGAGTTGATAATATTAGGTACCAGTAAAGTATTGGTGTAAATGGTATCAACTAAGCACTTTCTCGAAATTATTGATCTTACGCCTCAAAGAGAGATTGTCGTTATTAGCATCATCAACAGAAGGAGAGTAAAATAAATTTTAATTTCTGATATTTTATCATAGCTATTGTTGCTATATTTTTTCCCCTATTTTGTCAACTCTAGTTATTCGATCCCGTCGTAAATATATCACATTCCTTGATCGTCCTCTTTCTTTCTTGCATATTTTGTTTCTTAGTCGCCATATTGTATTAATATTGACGGTAAATGATATTACGTGAGCTGTTCTGCAGGCGACAATAACCTTCCCGAAAATGTCCCTCTCTGCCACCATTTGCTAACGAGACAAGGATTTTGTTGCAATGTTTAGGGCCTCAGCCTAGTTAATTACCCATAGGTCAAGGAAATGACCTTCCTCCTTGCACTGGGCTGAATTTATTAATACAGATTCTTTACTCCTAAGCATAACATTTTAAAGATATCCCTGACACCTATTTTATATTATTTTGTTGATAATGTGTATCAGTATTTTTGTCTTCTGTTTTTTTTTCTTTTTGCATGGCGCCAGTCCTGTTTCTGCAGTCTAATCAGAAAGAGGAGATAAGCATTAGAAAAAACAGAATGTGAGAGATGGAAGTGGGAGGAGAACTTAGAGGAGGATGAAAACAGAGGGAGTGATTAAGAAGAAATACGAACAACGAGAAGGATCTGTATGCGCGCGCGCGTATCTGAATGAGTGATCTGTTTTCTTTAGAACTTAATTCAGGCTTAATTCCGTCATTCCAACTCGAGAAAGTCCTTTCCCCTCGAGAAAGTCCCCACCTATCTCGTTACTTTCTCTTTTTACTCCCTTCACAGAATATTTTGATTCCACTAACAGAAGACATACTTTTCACCGAATTCCTCGATTGATTGGCACACCATGCTGAGAACGACCGTAAAATATGTTTATGTAACCTCATCAACATTTCAAGACTAAAACACTTGCATGCAAGGAATTAGTGCTGAATGATTAAACAGTTAGGGTCGTCAGACAGTGACCAAGTTTGAAGTGTATCATTTGCGAATAATTCCCTTGCCTACAGCTATGCACTTCATATTTAACATAATAAAGACTTCAAACGTAATGACTTCCTTAGATTAATAGATAACTGAAAAAGGAAACCTGTGGCATTCATGCCTCTACCCAAGACAATTGTTAGCATATAGTATTATCGAAATCTGTTTACTAAGTAGATTCAACTCAGATGCTATTGTGGACCTGGGCTTATCGTTTCTGTTTGCAATAATAGTATTTTCTTAAGGTGGTGAGTTGGTAGAATCATTAGCACGCCGGGCAAAATGCTTCGCCGCATTTCGTCCATTTTTGCGTACGGAGCTAAAATTCCGCCGCGGTAGACTTTGCCTTACATCTTTTCGGAGTCGATAAAATATGTAGCAGTTGAACACTAGGAGTCGATGTAATCGACTTACTTCCTCTTCCGAAATTGCTGTCCTTACCCGAAAATTTGAAACCAATAATGGTATTTTTTCGATAGGCTAGAGAAGAGGATGGAACTGAGGCCTGATGATGCTATTACAGTTGTATGAGTGTAATTTAGTCCAACAGAAATAACGTAATTTGTTCGAATTGAAACGGAAAATATGAATAGCTATTCCTCCCGAGAAGAGCCTCTCTGCGGTTACTCTACCTGTTAAGAATACGACCAAGTATCATTAAAACGAGAGACCTGGGACAATGCAGTTCTGGACACACACACACACACACACACACACACACACACACAAAGGAGTGACAGAATTAGTTATAGTTACATCCCCTTTAATCATGTGTCTCTCTGAGCAGGGCTGATGGCGTGAGGTTTAAACAAAAATGTAATCATCAGTAAGAACATTAACAAATAGTAAAACAGTAACATACGAGATCCCCAACTGCTTTTGCTATATATTCAGTTCTATTTGTGCCAGAAACCATATTATTTACCAGTTTGTGTTATGGAAACAATGTAACATACAAGTAATTAGTTGAGGATAAGCCGTAATATCTCTAGCTGAAAAATTAACTAGGAAAACGGTGATGGGGCTAGCTGTTTATTTAAATACAGCTAATTTACTCAGAAGTTTCTCTATATACACTCGCATAGAAGCACACAAAATATTTCTCATATATTCTCAAATTATTATTGTTGTTGTTACTGCTACTGTTTAACCCAGGTCTGCCCTACTCGTGCAAACTGTGATTAAACGTATTCTCGTCGAAACGACGCCAGATAAAATTTGTTCAAGGCTACATTATTCAACCTGCTTTTATTTTTTTATTGTTTCAAATTTAGGGCGCAATGTTACTTGAGAGAGTTATGACAGTTCTTTCTAGGGTCTTCCACTGAATTTGGATATAAATTTTGCATAGGATATACTTACTTTAATCGGTGATCCCACTTTGTGGTGGTTAATCTACATTTTGGTCTTTCAAATGAATGCAGTGGCAATTCGTCAAAACTTTACTATAGACCCATGTAAGAAAATGATTTCAGTATCGTAAATACACATAAAACTGACCTACTGCCCATATTGATTTCAAATTTTGGCACAAGGCCAGCAGTTTCGGGGGAGTGGCTAAATCAATTCTATAGATCCCAGGACTCAACTGATACTTATTGACCCTCGAAAGAGATGAATGGCACAGTCGACCCCGGCGGAATTTGGACTCAGAACGTAAAGACGGACGAAACACCACTATATATTTCGACCGGCGTGCTAACGATTCTGGCAGCTCGCCACTTTTTCTGCTATATACATTAAATATAGAAACTATTACCCACATGCAGCAGGTACAATATGTTTGAAGTTTGAGCATTACATAGCCAATAAAATTAGCATTAAAATTTTTAATGGAGAAAGTATACAACAGGTTACCTAGAAATGTTCATGCTGTGAGGAATGAATACAGTGAGGAATGAATACACTATAGGTAATGAAGAAAGGTTTCTTTTAAAACTTATTTCAAAAAGGACAGGAGAGCGCGGTGAACATGTTTCGGTCATATTCTAACCTCATTAGCAAGGAATGGACTTAATGTTCAACGATCAGGATTTATTTCGAATCTACTGATTTACAATGAGATGTTATTGTTCGTGTTGTTTACCTCTCAGGCCAGTCTTGATTAAACAAAACTATGATAAAAACCGTTGCAACCGTAATCAACTTGCATT
>NC_068985.1:38102740-38107557 GCF_001194135.2 Octopus bimaculoides
ATATATGTATATACACACCTATGATTTCATCGTACATTGTTTCTTTCCTTTTCTAAGACGGTAAGCTAATCTGAACGAGATTTCACTGCTTTTGGCTCTGGATCCCCAAAGAAGCTTTACGCATTATTAAATTTTACAAAACTCAAACTAGTGATATTTTCTTACTGATAATAACTCTGATTAATTGTATTACCCAATTTGTAGACTGCTTACTATGACATCTAACCTCAGCCTTATCTGAAACTACAACTTTAAGCCTTGTCTTAATTATAAGACCCGCAAAATGCCCATCGCTTCATTTACTCGCCTTCTTGCACAGGCACACTTTAAACAACAGTTTATCTTTAGAAATATCTACTCTCTCCTTCACTGTGTCTCTCGCCATTTTTCTCACTGTCTCCTCCTTATCTCTCTCTCTCTCTCTCTCTCTCTCTCCCTCTTTCTGTATATATATATATATATATAATACCTCCCAGTAACTTACAACTTACAGTAGTTTCCTCTATGTGTATATCAACGTATGTATGCGCGCGTGTGTGTGTGTGTGTGTGTGTGTGTGTGTGAGTGAGTGAAGGCTTGGTCGTTTGCACTTCTGTGCTTTTATTTGTGTATAGAAATATGCGTATGTATGTACGTGCTTTTACGAATATTTTATAAGGATATACGTATAACAAACTTCAGCTAGATTCGTTTAGCTAACAGCAGCTAAATATGTAGTTCCTTTTAATTAAGTTATCTTTTTAGGTCGAAATGAAGATTACAAGTTAAAAAGTAAATAAATATCAAAGGCAATGGGGTAGAAATGCAATGCCTACATTAAAAAACAAAATCTCGGGTTGCTAGCAATAAAATAAATAAATTAAGCGATAAAGTAAAATACCCTTGTTATAAGGTGGGGCTTAATCGGTGAAAATGACTAATGTTATAAAGCGTATAAATGGGGCTTTTGTATACGTATTCCAGCATTGCAGTTGTTCTTGTTGTTTGTTAATGTTTTACTGCCGAGTGTTAAAGAAGACTATACTAAGACATTCCAGCCACGACCATCCTATCTTTTCATTCAGTCTTATCAAGGGTTCTATTTCCCAATTTGCTGTTTGGTGTTTGAAGTTTGTAGAATGTGATTTATTGCATGCCATTTGTTGAGGTTAAGTACTGCTATATCTAGCACGTAGTGCAACCACTTAGAGGTTGATGTTAATCTAGTTACAGTCATTGCTATTGTTACTGTTATTTCTATATTTCATACTATTGTACTATTGTTATCGATTTGAAATTTGAGACAAATTTGTTCTCTATATACATATAATGAAACAAAGTCAAGAGAAAAAAAAAACTAACATTGTTAATGAGAATCTGAATCAATTATTCATATTATTGATTTACTAATTGGTCGGGGTTTATTTTTGCATATTTTCTTTAAGATAAAGTTCACTCTTAGTTTTATCATCTGGATAACACTTCTATCAACAATGAGACAAAGTAAGAAAGCTTAATTTATGAAAATTAAAAGTAGTAAAGCCACCATGCAATAAATTCGCGGCTATAATCATACTTAATGACTGACTGTTTGATATTTTGGCCTCTCAGCTGGAAACACCCAAAACTGAAAAATGAACCCATTTTCTGTCCTCAACTATTAGTGACACTTCTATTTTGCCAACATTTGGTTTTAAAGAAAACTAGAATCAAACCACTTTGTTAACCGATGTCGTAGTTCGTATATTTTCATGACATGTCAAATTGATATTTTAGAACGTATAATACTGCACGATTAGCAGTTTGTGGCCATTTTATTTACGTTCAATCACGCCGTGCTTCACTTTTTTTTTATTGACCTTTAAATGATTTTGCTAAGTCTCAGAAGAATGTTGCATTTCTTCCTACAGAAAAAAGTGCCTTGAATTTGTGTCTGGTCATTTGCACGGTTCTGCACATTAAATATGTAATAATATAGGTGCACACGTTCTTCTCACTCCTCTGGCAAGAAAGAGCAGAGAGAAAGAATGAGAAAGAGGAAGGAAGAAAGCGAGAGAGGTATTTGTGTGTGAAAGAGAAAGTGAGAGGAGAATATGTGGTAGCTTTTCCAAATGGTAATGGGAAGCCGTCCAAAATTTCAAAATCCTTTGGCGATGAGAAAGTAGTCCAAAATTGAAATCTATAAGCATCACGTCATCTAATCTTGCCAGAGATTGATGGAATCTAGTCGTGACAGAAGGAAGGAAGTCTATTGAATCATACACATGCACTCTGACAGTTTTGAACTATCATCTTGAAAGTGGTCATGATTATTTTAATAGTACAGAAATTAACAAAATAAAATGCAATGGCAAGATCGTATTTCTTAAGCTTTACGAAAAAAATAAAATAACACAAAACTGTAGGTTAACGAAATAAGAATATATACAAAAATTAACATTTTTTTTTTTTATGAAGTATAAAGTTATTCTAATTTTTAAGCTGATCTGCTTGCTGTAGCGGGGAAAAAAATCTTGTAGGATTTTAACGTAAGCCACATTCAAAATATAGAACGTGTCTGATGTCACTAAAGTGCGCAGTTTATCATCGAATAGTATATCCTGATGTTTACGAAGTGTTACGTAATATTTCCTGGCATGAAACTCCCGCTTAACTGTAGATCTCTTTTAATGGAAAAGCAGTCTGTTTCCTGTTTTCACGCACACATATATACGCATTTTCGGATACGTACGCATATATATATATATATATATATATATATATATGTGTGTGTGTGTTATATGTTTTTACATATGTATTTTCTGTACAAATATACGTTACAAGACGTTACATGGTCTGTCGTGAGTAGAGCCACCCTGCATTACAATAACAATTAAAACCTCACACAAATAACAAAGGCAGAGACAAGGCACATATCAAATTACAGACAGTATGAGATATTTTGCACTTTCATTTGAAGATAACATACAAAGTCCCTGTGACATTAGGTGACATCGCCATATTTTGATTACAAAATTGTGTGTGTGTGTGTGTGCGCGCACTAACTCTCTATCTTCAGTTTGGTTTTCGTATCTCTCTTTACCTAATAAAGACATCCTTGGGTCACGAAGGGATATGAGATTGTAGGATTGCACCCAGAAAGCTCCCCTCCGACGCACAAGTCCAGGCAAGATTGTTTGTGGAATACTAGCAGTCGCCCATGCATATCAGTCTCTTCCTTATCCGGGGACCGATGTTGCAATTTATTTCTTCAGCTGACTGAACTGGAGGAACGTAAAAATGGAGTGTCTTGTTCAGGAACACAACTCACAGCCCGATCCGGGAATCGAATCCACAACCTCATCATTGTAAGCCCAACTATTCTAACTACTTAACCATTCGCCTGCATAATATATTGTCATCAACATAGGGTAATGAACAAAAGTGTTCGATCACGAATACAAATTAACGAGATGGGATTTCCTACGACGAAACCCTGAAGTAACATTACATCATAGTGTGCGTAGCTCGGAAATCAGTGAATATCTTGGTGTTGAGTGGTCACAGTTCCAGTACTACGGACATGGAATTAGAATGTCACTAGAGACAATCGCACGACGGGTTGTTTAAGCGAACCAGCAGGAGACCTAGGAGTAGACCAAGAAAGAGATTGTCGTATTGTATTCATAAGCCTCAGTTGGTCGAACTTCGGAATTCAGTCGGAAAATCGATTATAACGGTTGCGTATATGGAAGAGACACCTGAGGACTCTGTATTCACGACCCAACGAAGAGTACTGGGTGGAACAGATGGCTGGATGAATGTGTGTGTATGTGTGTGTGTGTGTATACACAAACATTTATATATACATATGTATACATTCACATATATATACATATATATATATATATATATATATATATATATATATATATATATATATATATATATATATATATATATATGTGTGCGTATACTTTTGTGTATAGTATGCGAATATGTATATGGCTGTATACATAGAAACGATATTGTGTGAAAAATCCTAGACTTTCTAATTGGCACAGTCTCCTGTCTTCTTCTTCTTCTTCTTCTTCTTCTTCTTCTTCTTCTTCTTCTTCTTCTTCTTCTTCTTCTTCCTCTTCTTTCTTCTTTCTACCTCCTCCTCTCACCTTCTGTCTCCTCTTTATACGTTGCACACAGAAACTTATACTCGATTGCTTGTGTGTGTAAAATTATTTAAGTTGTTTAACCTGAGATTTAATAGCGAATATATGTTCATATTTAAATAAAACAAAACCTGTATTTATAAGAAGTAAATAAAGAAGAGATACCAGGGAAAACAAATTAATTATTTTCGACCTGTTTTTTTTAGGTAACACTCTGTAACATCTTCATGTAATGACGAGAAAATTACGTGCTTCTTTGGATCAAACACAAGAGCGAGAGAGAAACTGCACCATATACAATGATCAAAAACTATCTATGAGATATTAGTCACATTGATGTAGATGTCGTAGTGAGTGGCTTATCTTTTGTTAAAACAATAAAAATAGAGGCTTTTACAAGTTAGTGAAAAGACCTGAGTTTATATGCGACCAGGGTCTCGCAGCTTTGGTAAAATAAACATGTAAACATATTTATCCCCAGTACACTACGTATTGAGTTCTATTTTAGATAATGTTTGAATTACGAAATTATATATAAATTCACACATGACTGTATTTGTTAATGTACACACACACACATACATTTATATTAGTGAGTGTCTCACTCACTGTGTATGCACGCATGTACACACACACACACACACACACACACACACACACACACACACACACACACACACACACACACACACA
>NC_068985.1:38107925-38109349 GCF_001194135.2 Octopus bimaculoides
TATATATATATATATGTGTATGTATGTGGGCCCATACTCACATACATAATTAAATTATTCGTTGCGTTACTTTTGCCTTTTCTCTCTGTCTCTGCTTAACCTAAGACTTAAAATATGAACAACCAATATAGAACTGCTCTCCTTTTACTCATTCTGAGACTCATTCTTTTCCCCTTACCTTTCTTCCTTCATTCCCTCTCTGCGCGTTACCCCCATAAACACCTTTACATGCTCACGTACAACATATCGGTACTACATCTACACTTTCTAATAATAGATACTTCTGCTCCAAACTAATCACTCATCCCAAGCGTTGGTGCGCATCGGTGACATTGATGGAGTGAAATATCTGCAAAAGTCATATGACCACATCTGATTTAACAGCAACGATACGAAAAACATCAACAAAACTCCTCTAACTTCTCACCTAAAACACTATCCCTCGCCTAGTATTTCTTTGTCTGTCTATCTGTCTGTACGTCTCTCTGTTCGTCTCTCTTAATTTCTTATCCAGTCACTCTTGCTAAACTATCCCAGTCCGGTTGCTTTAGACCGTGGATGGAAGGTTGTTCCAATAAATTTATTGTGTCAGAGAGTACGAATCTATCACTTTTAATCCGTGTCGCTCACTTTTAGACTATTTATTTAGAAAGACAACCATGCTCAAGTCTAATGTTTTTGCTCTTTTTGACCATTTCATTTGTTCTCAGTTGTAGTTGTAACAAAACCAAAGGCCGTGGCATCAACCGCTACTAATGTGTCTTGAAAAACTTCTGATTCAGCTAAAATATCTATCTATATGCACGACTTTATCTTTAGAATATATGCCTTGTTACAGATAATTACTGTGATTCAATACTAAGTTGAAGTCAAGGTAATAATAAGTAAGCGAGAAGTGTTGAGTAATATTTACCGGGATTTTAAAGAATAATTTAACGTTGGAAAGACAATAGCAACACAAACGGAATAAGGAAGGAAAGGAACAGAGACAGAAAGAGAGAGAGCGAGAGAGAGAGAGAGAGAGGGAGAGACTGACAGACAGACAGACAGAAAGAGAGACTGAGAGACAGACAGAAAGAGAGACTGAGAAACAGAAAGAGAGACTGACAGAAAGACAGACGGACAGAGAGAGACATACAGAGACCCAGACAGACAGACAGACAGACAGCGAGAGGGATAGCAATAACCAAAGAGTTTGAGAAGTCAATTTAAAATAAGAAGTAAAGTCATTGCAGTGAGACAGAGAGGTATGTATGTCGCTAAATATGTGTGCGTATATAAACACGAAGAGTCTAGACTAATGTGTGATTATGGAGAGAAGAAAGAGAAAAGTATACTCAAGAGAGAGAAATATAGGGAGAGTTAAATGAAATGGGTACACACACACACACACACACACACACACACACACACACACACACACA
>NC_068985.1:38109489-38116989 GCF_001194135.2 Octopus bimaculoides
TATATATATATATATATGTAACTACATGTGGATTGTTTTCCTCCGCCCCCTCTGTCTCCTGTTTCTGAAGAAGAGCTTTGCTCGAAACGTAAAACGCTCTTTCTTTTCTTCCCTGAGCGTCTTATTAATACTTTGCGTATACCACGTCCTCGCGTTGTTGTTTTTTCTTGTTGTCTTTTTCTCCATTCTTTTCTTTTATTATTTATATAAATATTTACCTAAACACCCGTTTTGTTATATTTTCATTTTTAGTACATATCAGTACATTTGAGAATTTATCTTAGTGCGTTTTTTTCTGGAAAATTTATTTTCTGATTCCTATATTTTTGTAATACTCGCAAAAAATCTCGCCACAAATCAGCTTGAATATTTTCAAAAAAGAAACTAATTGAGCTCTGCGCCACTCCCACTCACGCATCTAACGCTGTCCTAGTTATGTCACTTGCTTCATCATGATGCTGAATATTAACAATAATTATACATAATTTAATCACCCAGATTTGATTGTTAAGCTCATAAAGAACTATTACATTTACCTCTCACTTCTCTTCTCTTCCCATCTCCTTTACTGTTCTCCTTTTACAATATCTTTTTGTGGTTTCATTATCTGCCAGTCCCTCGATGTCTATCCTTTTTCTCTTTCTTTCTTTCCCCCTTATCTCTCGCTGTCTCTTTCCTTCTTTCTCTTCGTATTCTTCATATTTCTCTTGCTCACTGTTGACAAATATTACGAATATGTCGGTTCAAAAAACGTTTGTCCCGTGGATTATAACGAAAAAGATTAGCCGCGAAACTCAGTCAGCAAGAAACATGAATGTCACTGGTTATTTCATAATATGAAAATGCCTCCGTTTAGAGTTTTCATATTAGATGATATTTAGTATTTGTTGAAAAAATTTAATTAACTTTAGCACACACAAACAACAAAACATTGTACACATACACAGCGTATATCCCTACATGCTGTATACATGAAAAGTTAATGCAAGCTGCTATTTTAGAATTTAGTGAAAAGTTAATTTATTTACGTCAACACTAGATGTAAACAATTACATGTGCGCATGTTCGCATTCATACTAAGTGAAAAATACTAAACTTATATAATAAATTCTTAGTTTATTAACAGGAATCAAACATAATATTTTTATATCAAGAAATTTATCAAGTGATTATTTATTAATTAATGTGGGTTATATCGTTAAGAATATTTGAAGATAAAAAAACATACGTAGACTAATAAATAAAATGTTATCGCAGCTGATACTTGCAGATAGGCAATTGTATTCGTATAGAAAAGAATGCATACAATATACTTGAAAGAAATATTTTCATTTGCTAGATAAAGCAACTGAAGCTCTCATAAATTCCAATGTTCAAGCATAGAAAGGGCTCATTAGATAAATATAATTAATAGCTGCACTGCACATGGTGGGGAGATGGGAAAGACAAGAATGATCTTATCTGAAATGCTTTTTATCATAGATGTGTTTAATCAGGTTCTCTTTTGGTTAAAATATACACTAACAACAAATTTTGGGAGAAGAACTTTGATATTTGAAAGGTGATCAAGTCAATCTCGAGTGAGATAGGTCTTTTATATCTCTAGTGCAACCACAGCTTTGTGTAAGCTGTTTCATAAATGTATTTTGTAGCAGATTTACAGTATCTTAGTTGATAAACAGTAAGGATTTACAGTATCTTAATTAATAAACATGTGCGTGTTTTTATCTAGTACGTCGTTGGCATATCTCACCTGCAGTACGTCTTCTCACATCTAGTCAGAACTGTTCTGTGGAATTCAGTTATTTGTTTTTGCTGAAGTCCTTAATTAATTACTAGTTATTTGCTTTGCTGAAGTCATTAATTAATTACAGTTTGGAAATTTAAATATGTCACGCGCTCTTGTTTACCTCTATAAAATTTGAATCTCGTAGTTCGAAATCTAAAATTGAAATTAAAGTCTCGAGGTGTAGTTGTTTCCTCCCCACCACCACCAGGACTACCATAAAAGCATTTAATTTAATGGAATTTTCCACTCGACTAACCAAATCATAGCTATCGCTTTTTAAGTATTTAAAATTTTTCCTTTGAGGTTCGACTTTGCTTTCATCAATTTTCGTGGTCGATAAAATAAGTACCAGTTGAGAACTTGGGTTGATGTAACCGACTTACACTTTTCCCCCGAAATCGAGGGCCTTGTACTAAAATTCGGAAGCAATATTTAGAATCGATTAATTTTATATTTCTTGAAATAGAATAAAAAACAAATATCTTTAAATATTTGGACGTTTTATTTCTAGTAAATTATTTTTATTCAGTTGAACAGTTTTTACTCTTTCAAGCGGTAACTATTTGGGAAATATTTATCGTTCATTTTTTTTTTTTTTTCAGATTCTCTCGTTATCTCAGTTAATTCATCCGCCTGTTTTTTTCTTTCTTTCATCCATTTATCAAACAACGTTACTATTACCACCGTCTTCTTGTTCTTTCAGAACCCGGAGTACCACATTTGGCAGAGGAGAAATTTTTGGACTATGTTCTAGTCCAGAGAAACGAACCAGCTCGTCTTGATTGTTTGATTGTCGGAGCAGCACGAATTGAATGGTTTTCTAATTATGAAAAAATTATTAACAGTTCTAGGTACGTTTATATGTTCCTTACGTGTGTGTGTGTGTGTGCGTGTCTCACATTTTCTGTACTCATACCAAGCACAGCATAAATTATCTTTCTATAAATTATTAAATAATGGACCAGATAATATAGATACTGGAGTTAATTAATAAAAGTTAATTGTTCCCAATGAATATTCATTTTATAATCGCCTCTCAGTCACAACCAATGTAATTTCTTTCAACGTGACTTTGATATATCCATTACTTAAAATGCTCGTCCGTGGAACATACTTTGCATACCTGACTCAGTTGCCAGGCATATATTCTCCCGTAGATTGTTTCTTTGCTTCTTTCAAGATCACACATACTAGTACATATAGCTTTATGAATTCTGCGTATGTGTGCGTGTACACTTTGTATCACTCAAATGATTTGAAATTTCACTCTGAAATCTTTTACCGAGGACTAAGTCCACTGGGTAACGAGTGACTATAAGAGGAATCCAGACGAGCAGATTATGGAGATAATAATGCCAATAAACAAATAAAGCAAAACCTGGATATTTGCAGATGATGAACATTCAAGTATAAATATATAGATATTTATATATTAATAGAGCAAACTTACCCAGAGTACAAAGACACAAAAAATTAAAGGGGAGAAGGTATAGTATGTATGTATGTATGTATGTATATCACTGTGTGTACTTGTGTGTAAAACACGTACGGAAATGTTACAAGATATATTCAAATTATGAGACGCACATACATGCACACTTTTATTTATGTTTGATTTAAGGCAAAATGCGTTACGCGAAACAAAAGGTCCACTAAATCCAACGTTTAGAGTGTCAGTCATTGTTTTATTCATTCATAACTCGCCAATGTTGAAGTCATTGCATGATATACGCATGGGTTTGTGTAGGTGTACGTTTGTATGTGTATGTAAAGTAAATAATATAACAGCATTCTCGTATATCTAACTGAACTCAACAATGTAGTGAGGCTATGATTCAAAATTGATAGCCTTGTGATTAATAATCTTCTTAATCTCAAAGTTAGTGAGTCTACTTTTCGGTTTTGTACAGAGCTATCTTGCTTTTTGATGTGTATTTATCGAAACGAAGAACTAAATTTATAATGACTGGCTTCCGCTTTTGTTCTTAAGGCTATCCAGTGTACATACCACTATGATGTTGTGCAGCCATTTAGCGGCACTTCCAACATTCATAAATAAGTGATAAGTTACTATGATACATAGTCAGATAACATGAGCGAAGAGTTTTGTAAAGTGACCTGCCACAGAATAATGTAAATAGTTAAGGCACCATGTGATCGAGGAGATAATGATCAAGCATAACACCTGTCATGTCCCCTTTCTCCAGAGGAAGATAGACACAGATAACACGAGAATAAATAGTCAAAACCAAAACCATACGTAGTAGTATACTTAATGTTTCGGTCATTTTGAAAATTTCGGATTGGCTACCTTTCCATTAAGAATGTCTCCTAGCAACATTGATTGATATAGTGAGAAAAGCTTTGAAAATGGAAACATAAAAAGATAATAATAATAATAATAATAATAATAATAATAACAATGATAATGATAATAATAATAATAACGAATCCGAATTAGAAAATGCTCGAATATGTGAAAGATTTGCACGAACTCGTGCAGCTTCTGGTTCTAGAACATACTGATTCTTTAGTTCGATTCAAAACACAAAGGGAGGGAAAAAAATGTTGTTCTTTATCAGTTGGCATACCACATTGTCAATGTCAGCATACACTTAATTCTAAAATTATCTCATTAATCTTCAAAACAAAATGCGCTTTTCATTCATTTGCCATTTAACAAACCACATTAATGTTTCATGTTACTTTCAATTATCTCCATTAACCTAGTTTAATTACAGATGTTATAGGTTGCGTCAATACAAAGATCGGTATTCTTCTTAAACAAGGAACTAAATGGGCTTATGGATAATTCCCCCCCCCCCAAAAAAAAAGTAAAATTCTATTAAAAAAAAAGTGAGTGCATTTGCTTGCTGGATGTAATTGATAATAAAAAATAATCTATTCGTGAAAAATAATTTTGCGTATCATGCTGCGTTTAAATCTCAAAGAAAGAAACTTTAATGTTATAAAGAGTGAAACCAACTCCATAGTTTTCAAGGTCGATTATAGTAACGGCAGGGATTGTAGTACTGAATGAACTGCCTCAGTAGATTGCTTTTTATCACTGAACGTTTTACCATTCTTATGTAAAAAAAAAGTCTTAAAATAATGAACCAAAATGCAAAGATGCTTTATTATTACTACTACTACTACTACTACTACTACTACTACTACTACTACTACTACTACTACTACTACTACCACTACTACCACCACCGCCGCCGCCGTCGCCACAACCACCATCACTAATGTTTTTAGAAAGATAAATGGAATTCAGAAAATGAGAGGTGATTCAGTTCAGAGTCGGGATGTATAATCATTTCTTTAGACTATGCGTAATGTTTGAAATGTAACAAAGAACAGATGGAATAGATTGAATAAGGTTCACGGTGTTTACTTGCACTTGTATTTGTATTGTTCCTCCCAAATGGTAGACGAACACAGTCAGCCCCAATATTATTTGAACTTCGTGGAACGATGGGATGAATATTAAGAATCATTCAGTTCAGTGCTATATAACATTTCTGAGACAAAAAAAGATTGCGGATATCATTTATATAAATATCTTAACGAGTACATGTCATATTCAATTTAGTTTCAGCATCATTGTTTGCAAAGCACAATGAATGTTTATACAAACGTTTTGGAACATGTTTTGAAGTCTTTAGCATCTTTGAAAGTGACGACAACACCAGAAATGTGGTCCAATCAGAGGGAACCGTTAACTTCCTTTATTATGTAACAGTGAAATTAAAGGGTGATGGGCAGGAAGAATCATTTAACGTCGGACACAAATGTCTTGCGGTATTTGTTCTGTTTCTTTACGTTTGGGATTTCTACCTTCATCAGGATAAACTTTGACTTTCATAATTTCAGGCCTGATAAAATAAGGTGCCAGTCTACAGTTTACAGCTGTGTGGGGATCGGCATGTCAAAGAGCAGACCTAACGTTTTCGCCTGAGTAACGCAAAGGGATCATACGCCAGAAGTAGGGAATCGCCAACAAATTAGAGACTATTATTACAGCGCATGCTCCCCTTGCTCTACTACTACTACTACTACTACTACTACTACTACTACTACTACTACTACTACTACTACTGCTACTACTACTGCTACTACTACTACTTTCAAATTTGTAGCCTTGTGCCTATGTGATAAATAATTATATTACTGTGGTTTAAAGGGCGGTAGATATGCAGAATCGTTAGAATGGCGGAAGTCTTGCGCTCAGATAGCACTATCGTTCACTTTGTCGTCATTTTAGGGTCAAAAAGATGTAGTACTAGCCCACTAGATGGATAAATTTAACCGATTAACCCTGACTGTATAATTTCAGGGCTTCAAAAATTGTCTGCAATAACTGGTTGTTAGCAAGTTTTATTAATTCAGTATTAAAATAAATCTATATACTTCACAAGGGATACAGTAATCACTCGCTATATCGCGGTTTACTCATCGCGCCCTCAGTACATCGCGGATTTTTCTGACTAATATATGTAAATTTATATTGCGGACTCTTCAGTTTATCGCGAGTTTCTGCGGCCGATGTGTATTTATATTTTTTTAGATTTTAATTTTTTTCTGTGATAAAATAAGTATTTTCACGCCTAAAAATTATTGAATTAATAAATATAAATACAGTACAGTATTGCATTATATAACACATCAATTAAAATATATGAAAAAACAAAAATACATAGTGTACCGTAAATGAGTAAACAAAGAATCACATACTGTATGGAAAAAGAAACTCGGGAGACGAGTGTGTGGTGTTGTTTTGCATTTATAATAAAATAAATATATACAAATTATAAAAATGATTAAAACATATACAGTACTCTTTCTATTTTGCGGAATTTCACCTATCACAGTGTTTTTAGGAACGTAACACCCGCGATAATCGAGAGATTACTGTATTCCGATTTTATAGAAGATTCCTAGTTTTTTATATTAATCATGTCAAAGTAAATAAATTTGACAGAAATTCACTCTTTTCTTGGGGACTTATTCAAAAGAGAAGATAATCTAAAACTGTATGGTGGCAACACTCTATATTACAACACTCTTGCTGCAACTTGTACAAATAGAGGTACGTTCTCACAACGCTAGTTTTTGACTGCCAGTAATTTTGGAATTTATTTGGAATTTATTATCAACGAGGATCCTCTTCATCTCGGAATCCAGATTTAAACACTTCACTACTAGACTCATTCTTATGCTACTGAGTGAACCGGACCATTTTGAGACTAAAATATGTCGTGATGACATGACAAAATCCGCCTGCTTCGCGGCTGGTTTTGCCGATTCTCTGTTTAATTGGAGTATACAGATAACAGTTAGCTCAGCGTTGTAGCACTAGGTGAAAGACAAAACAAATATTTATACTTCCTAAGCTTAACAGAAAGAAAACAGAAATTTGAGACTACCATGATTCTTCTATTGTCATCAGTAATTTATTGGAGAGGAAGTTAATGCTTACTTTTTTTCGGAATCGGAAGTAGGTCGTTCATTCAATTAGTGCAAAACTACTTTCTATATCGCTGATAATGCTAATAGAAAAATCTTATTTTGGAGAATAGTATATGTATTTTCGACCAGTTGCCTTTCCTGAACGTATAAGCATTGCAAGAACGACATAATACGATAATGAAATTGTATTGCAGTTGCAAACTCGTGACTAGCTTATTCTACGGTGTGAAGCACTC
>NC_068985.1:38124489-38128899 GCF_001194135.2 Octopus bimaculoides
ATTTTCATCACTGACAATATGTTTATATCTTTCTCTTCTCTTAAAATCTATAATATAGAGAATGCAGTTTCTTATCTAAATGTTGGGAAATGAAAATAAAATATTCATAAAAAGTACAGAATAATTTAGCAGTACGACAGTAGATTTTATTTACTGACGATTTAACAACTGCTACTACGACAGTAACAATTTAAGTATATCACTAACAACAAGAACAGCAACAACAACAAATAAAGATTACATCCTCAGCAACAACAACTACAACCATAATAGTAATAGTTTTCTGTTCAATAAATTAGTTGCTGGAAAAATCTATTTCCAATAGAAACTGAGATAAGAACTACCTAGTTACTTTGCAAAGAAATGATTAACGATTATATCTGATAGTTGTTGCAGTTACGCTACCATTGACAACCTTGCTGACATCAATAAAAGCCTCAGTACTGCGGTTACTATTGCAACCATCACAACTCATATTTCGACCCTCACCATTTATCCAACTACATCAATCTTCTCTCTTAAGTTATTTTCTTTATAATGAATTAACAAAAATGACCCGGTTCAAATAATGCAGTGACAGATAAATTGAAAATATTGTGTGGTACTTGCGAAAAAATAGCAGTCATATTTTCCTCAAAACAACTTTTCCATCCTCATAAGACGAAGGACATATCAGATAATGTCTGTCTGAAGGCAAAATGAAATAGTCCCGATTGGAATCAGCTTTAATCATAATGCTTACTCTTTAAGAGCTGGATTTGTTAAACAGTAACACCAGCGTCCTCTTTTCTGATTGATGAAATAGTTCTTAACTTCTAGAAGCCACTAGACTAGTCGAGGCGAGAAGAGTAATACCATTAATACTGTCTAGTTCAGTAACTGTTTGTATAATTAAATGATTGCAATAGCATTCAAGTCGGGGTCGCAATAATTTTCAGGAATATAGTATCCTCTGTACGCTTCCTAAACACAGTTGAGTGTAATCTGAAGGAAATGTTGCACCTATTTCTAACACGTTGAGCAGCCAGGTGGAGGCTCTTTTATTGACTTAATAACTATATATTTAGAATGCAAGGGTGTGACAGAAACAGATGAACACAAATACCCAGTCTTTGTAAGAAAGTTGGTATAGTTGATCAAATCAACAGCTATCTATTTCATTATTGCAATAACAAAAAGCAGGCGTAAACTGTATCGAATTTTAGTTCATTGCATAATTAATTAGATGCAATCAAATATTGCATCGGCGAAAAAAATATGTTTAAATTATGTATAAGACTGTTAATTACGTATCGGATATAAATCATAATGCGTGGTGGTGGTGGTGGTGGTGGTGATAATAACAGTAATAGTGGAGGTGGGGGTAGCTGCAGCAGCAGTAGTGGTAGCCCAAACCAAAAAAGGCTATTCACCAACATGCCCAGTGTCCAATGATTGCAACCAGTAAAAGAATGGAGAAAACAAAGCTAACTATATATACACTATGTACTAGAAAGTATTAGATTTAGCGCTGTATGACGTCTGCCACGACGATAACAGCGGTATCAGAGTATTTTCCGAGACATTGGCAATTTATTCATTCCCTCACCACTGCTACTTTACTTCTAATTAATTATATATCAATTTTTTTGTTTTTTCATGTAATGCTAATGTTATAAGTAGACTAAATAGAGAAAGAGAGGATAGAAAAATTATTTTCAACAGAGACGTTTACAGCAGACGTAAAGGTTATTATAGTTACCGCGAATTTCGGTACTGGTGGTGGTGGTGGTGGTGGTGGTGGGAGCAGGAATATATAGCTAAACCAGAAGTATTGTTTTATTAAATAAATAAATATATAATAAATATGTTGTAAAACTAACCAAAATAAGTTTATAGAAATAATTACCGAATCGGTATTTTCGATGACATACATAATAAACGAAGCATTTTGAAGAAAGATGAAGAGGAAAAACTGGATAAAAAAGAAGAAAGGAGTGAAAGAGGAAGAGAGAAATATGCGTGCACACTTTCTTTCTTTCGTATTATAATTATTCATCATTACGTTGAAACAACAAATCATTATTGCAGTTCGTCGTATCTAAACTGCCAGTACACAGTGATGTTAGTAGGAGTAAGTTGAGAAAAGAAGTTTATATGCTACATAGAAATCTAGGAATTAAATGTAATATCTGTCTCTATGTCTGTCTAGCTAGCCAGCTATTTACATACGTACATACATACACGCACATACACATACATATGTACATACATATTCATGCAAACACACCCACGTAAATATAGTCGCATACAAACAATAATATGGTGTTGTAGAAGGTAGCCATGTTGATATATGTGGCTATTCATCTTTTGTGTAATGAATATTATCCCCCTAGAACTTTGTCTTTGATAAAAGTTTAAGAAAATTTGGTTATCGTCTTCTGATAAGTGCAAAGAGGCACAAATTTTATGGAAGTTCAAAGAAGCACAAATTTTATGGAAGATGGTAGCCGTAACCGAACTGTGAAAATCGACTAAGGCTCAACACTTGAACTTACTGCTCTATGCACCATGGCTGAACAGAAGAGTGGGCTCAGCTATCACTGAACATGGAATTAACGAGGAAGATTTCTGTGAACCTTTGAACTGAACCAATACTTTTAATAATTGTAGAAGGTTAAGGGAACATTCTTCGGTGGGCTATGTGAAAAGGATAATAGCTGGGATCCAAAATACTCCAGCTACTCGCAGTTTAGCACCAAAAAGGTATGCCAACAAGCAACCTTATTAGAGCGAAAATGGTGGTGGTGGTGATAATGGTGACACCTAAAGAACATATATGCATACGTGTGGCTTGAAAGAAATTTGCTTAATGAATGTTTTATTCAATGGTTATCTAAAAACATTTTCCATCCATTGCGGCAGGACCTGTAGTTTATTAAAAAACGTACCATTTAAATATAACCTATAAGGCAGTAGATTTTCAAAATCGATAAAACTTCGGAATAAATATCTTGCAAGCATTTCAAGTTTCAAGTGCAAATCCTGTTGAAGTCAGATACTGAAATCAACTTAATCGAGTAACTCACCAACCTGAAAACTTTGGGCGCTGTATTTAATTAGGGAATAATTATAATTATTTTCATTCATTTTTTTAAAAAATGCACCATAATGCCAGTTACCAAAGTTGTCACGATTAATAATGTTTACTGAATTCGAAATATCGAGATTTCTTATTAACCTAAGGTCTGGCAAATACTGATAAAGAGTTTGCTAAGGAGATCTAACACTAGTTACTTGTACTTGTGGTAATCACCCGAGGTGGGTTAAGCCGGCTCTTACCAATGAATTCACTACGTTCCTCATGAATCTTGACCACATCCGACTGTCAGCCGCAGTCGTGGCTGTAATGGAGAACCACAACCTGTTCCACTGACGAAGACCATAAGTGGGCGGGCTCGATTGTGCTTCCACATCTACCTTTACCATTGCCAGCCATGTCTTCAGTTGTCCTCCAGCTTGTTGTCGCCAGCCCGGGAGAGGAGCCGGATTGACTACCTTGCGAATGCATCCACCCCCATAGCCATTCGATATTTAAAAACGAGTTTTATAGAAACTTCTTTCAAAATTCTTATTTTGTTTTTTGACATATTCAACTTGTGTAGGTTGAACTATGCAAAACGTTAAAGAAAGAAACCTAGCTCTTTCCTGCAATCTATACCAATATGTACATCTAAACTACAATTTTTTTGTGAATCCCCAATTTACTACTTTGCTGTGTAGACCCTACCCCCCCCCCAAAAAAAAAATCTTATGTGGAACATCGGAGCCATATGGACCCTGGTTGAGAACCACTACATTAGCATTTGCTTAGTAGTTTGTTTTTCATGAAGAATGCATCTCTTAGTCATCCCTTTCCTCACGAATTCTACTCATTCTTTTTCTATTGCCAATACACTTGACGCTTCAGGACATTTGAATAAATTGGTGTAGACGACTGTGGCAATGATGCACCTGCAATTGAACCGGTTAACCGTATTTAGAGATCCATTGCTTAGTTGCATGACCTGCAATATAAAGCGACTAAAAATATTTTAAATCACGCGCCTTGTTATTTATCTTAACGGGAAAAGAAAGATGACGTACGTGGTAGGTAGCCATAGTATGATTCAAGAAAACAAGAGCTTACGGCTAAGCCGTTGATCATTCAAAGTTCGGTTAGCGTTAAATGGGAACAACAACCATTTTATTAACTGCATTGTAATCTTAGTCATATTTTATTTTGTGATGTGATTGGTTAAGAAGGAAAATAATTTGATCTTAATTCCTAACAACAACGTTTCTTCTAAGTTTTCAGTACTTGGAACACTGCGTATGTGCGGGCGCATGCAAATTTGTATATATATATATATATATATATATATATACATA
>NC_068985.1:38129079-38131117 GCF_001194135.2 Octopus bimaculoides
ATATATATATATATATATATATATATATATATACATGTATATATTTATATATATATATATACATATACACATGTATATATACATATATATACATACATATATATATATATGTGTATGTGTGCATGCGAATTTGTGCGCGTGTATACATATATATATATTATATATGTGAGTGTGTGAATGTACATATAATATATATATATGTATATACACGCGCACAAATTCGCGTGCACACACACGTACACACACATATTGTTCCAAATATTGAAAACTTAGAAGTATTAGTGAAATGCCACGCAATGCCTGTTTCCTACAAAAGACTAAACAAGTAACAAAGATCAGCGGGATATTCCAAAATATTTACAAAAAAATTTTTTTTCTTATTCAAAATATTAATTGAAAACTGGTAGCTTAAATAGAGTCTCAAGATTTTTCTATTAAGTTTAGATAACCTAAAATCATATATGCACGCACGAAACAAACACCCTAACTATAATGCAATTTTAACACATGCACTACAGAAACACAATCACATGCACGCCTCTCCATACATAGAGATTCATATGCATATACACTCACACGCACGCACAAACGTATTTGTGTGTGAAATCCGGTGAAATTTATTCAATACATTAAAAAATAAACTTCGCGTTATTGAAAGAGTGAATCATCAACTTTCGAAGGGTTACTATATGCATGATTGTACAGAATGTGAGTTAAACAGCGGTGCAATGAGTACAACAGAGACCAACCTTCATAAAATATATCTCAGAAATTTTCCTTCCCCGCAGTTGAACAGGCTCATCACAGATTTCGCATAAGACACATGCTTGCTCGAAGAATTGCACGTTTTCCCGCAATATTTCTAGCTCTAAATGGTTTATTTATTTTTTATATATCTAGCACTGTAGAGGCGCAATGGCCCAGTGGTTAGGGCAGCGGACTCGCGGTTATAGGATCGCGGTTTCTATTCCCAGACCGGGCGTTGTGAGTGTTTATTGAGCGAAAACACCTAAAGCTCCACGAGGCTCCGGCAGGGGATGGTGGCGAACCTTGCTGTACTCTTTCACCATAACTTTCTCACACTCTTACTTCCTGTTTCTGTTGTGCCTGTAATTCAGAGGGTCAGCCTTGTCACACTGTGTCACGCTGAATATCCCCGAGAACTATGTTAAGGGTACACCTGTCTGTGGAGTGTTCAGCCACTTGCACATTAATTTCACGAGCAGGCTGTACTGTTGATCGGATCAACTGGAACCCTCGACGTCGTAAGCGACGGAGTGCCAACAACAACAAAAAAATATCTAGCACTATGTCTTTCTCCATTTCTAACTTACGGCTAAAAATAAAGCAGCCCTGCAAAACACAACCGGTCTTTACACACAGACGCACAGAACAACAGCAATCAAATAACGGCAGGAGACTGCACAACAAAAATCAGCGATCTGACTTGTCACCAGTACTCTTGACAAAAGATGCCAGTTAGTCTTTTACACCTACCAGGCTCGTTCGTATTAGCCTGAGTTGCTGGATAATTTTTCGTTCCTTTAAGAATGTTATAGAACAGGAACTTTACATAGATTGGAATTTAAATCCCAATCGCTATAGAAATTCATTGTTTCAAGGAAAAATTGAATCTGAATAACTTTTTAATTTTTACGATTGTAGATAACAACTCGGGCTGTAACTTCTAAGCGCGAGTCAGGTGCGTGTGAACGATGCCGAGAGAACGAGTGCTACGGATGATATTTTTTGACAAAGAACACCTCTAAGACACTGAACAAATTTAAATGAACTGCGACCAGGCTCAATGAAAGGAGCCCGAGCTATGGGCTGCAATTAGATACTTGAAGTCACTGTTGGCAGAAATTAAATCAGTTTGCAAATACACGTTCACTTTACTAAATTTATACTTGGGCTAAGCCCGAACAGCCCGAGTGTCGGGAGATATTGATTGGGACGAAGAGTAACAATGGAAGGAGGCTCTCTATATATAATAAAGGAAGATAAAAACTATATATATATATATATATATATATAT
>NC_068985.1:38131417-38133881 GCF_001194135.2 Octopus bimaculoides
TATATATATATATATATATATATATATATGTATGTATATAAACACAAAGACAAAATCCCATGCGGAAGTCTATTTATTGTTTTAGTAATTGAAACAGTGGATTCCAGTTAATGAAATCAGCAGTTGGTAATTTGGTGTAGAATCCTATGACACAGTACGTCTATATATTAAATTTCTTTTCAAAACATAGATTTGATAAATGAGGTGGGGTACTTTGTTTCCAGAACTTTTTTAACCATTGGAGCAGTGTTAGCGAAGTAGTAGTAGTAGTAGTAGTAGTAGTAGTAGCAGCAGCAGCAGCTGAAGGAATAATTTTAGCTGTTAGGGCAATTGCACTAGTGAAGTAGTGGTAACGATAGTTGTCTTAGTAGTAGTAGCAAGGGCAATTTTGATAGTAGTAGTATTAGGAGGGTAATAATAGAAGTAATTGGATTAGATAGGGCTGTTGTTGTAGTGGTGGTAGGTAGGATAAGTTAGCAGTAGCAGTAACAAGCAGCAATGGTAATTGTAGTAGTAGTAGTAGTAGCAAGAGCAATTGTAGTAGTAGTATATCATTTTGGGGAAATATAGTAGTAGTAATAGCTCAGGCAATTTTAGTAATAGTATTAGTAGCTAGGACAGTTGTAGTAACAGCTAGGGAAATTGTAGTAGTAGTTGCAGCACCAGCGGTAGCAGCAGTAATAACAGCAGCAACTGGGACAGATTTTGGAGTAGTAGTAGCGAGGGCAGTTCTAGTAGTAGTAGTAGTAGTAGTAGTAGTAGTAGTAGTAGTAGTAGTAGTTATCCAACATCACATATAATTAGCATTAATAATCACGTCCATTATGCGGACGATTGCGGCAAGGAGGTGAAAGATAACGGCTCTCTAATGGGGTAGGATATTCGGCATGGAACTATACATATTTCAGAATGGAATGCAATGCTGCTCTACCAAAAATTGCCCGGAGCACAGTCCTCATGGCCTAGTTCTTCCCAGAAGTCTGAAATCTCGAGTCAATTAGAGCTGAAGCCCTTTTAACTACTTCAACTGTAGTTACAACATTGAACTTGTATTGAAAGAAAGCCACAACTCTAACGACGTGAAAACAAATACAAGACATAGAGATAATAACAAACTTTTGCTTGAATAATAATAATAATAATAATAATAATAATAATTGATAAAAATAATAAATAGTAATAACAATAATGAATCATTTATATATGTGTGACACAGGCATACATGCACACACACGTGTGTATGTGTATACGAAACACGTATTGTCCAAATTAAAAAAAAAAAATTAAGAGAAGCCTTTATGGAAAGGCAAAGTGAGTGAGGAGTGACTATAGATAATATAATGTTTGAAGATGAAGATTGTTTTAGAGAAACACGATTAGATATAGACACACATGCATATAGACAGGCTGAGGGAAGAGACACAAACAAAGAGAGAGAGAGAGAGAGAGAGAGAGAGAGAGAGAGAGAGAGAGAGAGAGAGAGAGAGAGAGAAAGAGAGCAATAGGCTAATTTTATGAAGACGTGCGCCGAAGGTAGATATAAGCTGCTGCAGCCAAAGGTTGGATGTGTTGAAGGTAGGATTAATAGATGCCGTAGCAGTGTTCGTCAGGATAATTTGTCTAACATCACAACACTAGAAAGATGCGTTTAATTGATAGCTTTCAGTCACGAATTGCTGTGGAAGGAGACGTGGAGGCGTGCAGAAGATAGGAGCAGGTAGAGTATGAAACGTTGAGATAGATTAACAGACAAGGGGGAGGAAACAGAGAGAAAAAGGAAAGGGTGGAGAGAGAGGGAAAGAAATAGAAAAAGTAGATGGTAAGAGAGAGAGATAGAGAGAGAGAGAGAGGAAATGGAGAGGCTTTATTTAGAGTGGAGAGAATGCAAAGAGCTGTGAAAAAGGAAGATAGAAAAATGATAAAAATATATATAAAATAAACGAATACGTATAATGGAATAGGGAGAGAGAAGGTCAGGGAGTTGTAATTTAAAGACGAGATAATAATGGTGTAGGGGCAGAGTTTTCGATCTCAGGAGAAAGAAAATAGTGAGATGAAGATGCTGAGAGTGCTAAAGGGAAACATAAAACACATACAGTAACAACAACGAGCGACATATGTGTTAAAGAAAGAAATAGAACTGGCGAAAATAAGAAAGAGATAGGAGGAGGAGGAAACAAGGAGAGGAAAAGAAAGAAGATTAGGTGTCAAAAATTAGTCAAAAGAGAAAGAAAGAAATGGACACGGAAGAATGCACATGAACGCCTGTATACATCTATATACGCACTTACATACGCCAAGCGTGTATGTGTGTGTGTGTGTGTGTGTGTGTGTGTGTGTGTGTGTGCGAGTAACACTTAGAGTAGTGGCCAGGCGATTCTATGACTGTTAAATATTAACACTACTTCAGATATTGAGTGCCCTGTTTTCTGTCGTCTGCAAACACACACACACGCACACCTGT
>NC_068985.1:38134864-38139082 GCF_001194135.2 Octopus bimaculoides
ATATATATATATATAAGCAATGTTAATTCTCTAAATGAAGTATTAACAGTAACTGCACGATAAAGTGTAGTATATTGCCACTTAAGTGTGGCTGACCCCTAGGGGTGGATGTTACTGTTGCTTTTAGCCCCAGGAGGACATCTCCTCCAGCTGGCTTATCGACACACGACTGTGTCCTGTTTGCCAAGGGAAGTTATCCCTCTCACCATGATCTGTAGCACGAACGGATCCGGATTTCAGGGTTATTTCCCTTCGTCGGCGTTCGACAGCCACTGACCCTTTGGTCGGCCCGAGGCTATAGTAGAAGACACCTGCCCGAGGTGCCACGCAGTGGGACTGAACCCGGAACTGTGTGGCTGGTAAGCAAGCTTATATATAGATGTGTGTGTGTGTGTGTAAGTCCGTGTTTGTCCCCCCAGCATTGCTTCACATTCGATGCTGGTGTGTCCACGTCCCCGTAACTTAGCGGTTCGGCAAAAGAGATCGATAGAATCAGTATTAGGCTTACAAAGAATAAGTCCTGGGTCGATTTGTTTCTACTAAAGGCGGTGTTCTAGAATGGCCGCAGTCAAATGACTGAAACAAATAAAAGAGTAAAAATTGTGCCAGCGTGTATGTTCATATATATATATATATATGAACATACACGCAGGCACAAGATATCTATGCATTCTGATATTATATAAGCCTTTCGCAATTTCTCAGCGTTGCATTTCGTTCAATCTCTCAATTTCTTTTTTTCTTTGCTATTACATATAGTTTTCATTTACTAGTTTTTCTTATATGCCATTTTCACTTCCTCCTCCTTCTTATCATCAACATCATCATCGTCACCACCACCATCACCATAATCATCATCTTCACCAGCAGTAGCACCAGCATTATCATCGTTTCCATTCTGCTTCCCCATCTCCTATTTTCTGTATAACACCTTCTGCGACATAGAACCGCAAATAATCAATTTGTCCTGTTATTTGGTAGCATATTCCTCTCTGCAATATCTATCTTCCTTTCAACAGCCCAAAGCAGAATTAATAGCAACTTAATTTATCCTATCGCGGATAGTTTAGATTTGAGTGACTCTCAGATGGAAAAGGGCACTCGTACCGACCACACCATAAAGCAGTAATTACCGAGCTGTTATTGAAACAAGTGTACATATTTTATTGGCTACAACCACTAATCAGTAGTTTTGTGAGATGTTTTATGGATACATATGTGTACGTATACAATGAAGTCGCTGTATGTGATGAGTTCAGTCGCGGACGTGATTTTTACGTTGCTGCAGGCACCGTATTATGTCGCTGAATGAGCATCTGAAATAGACCTGTGAATAAGAAGAAGCTAAACGTATTGGTGAGGTTTCCTCTGGATCCTATTGATTAGACAAACAATTGAACAATTCAGAATCTCCAGATCTTCATCGTTCATTAGATCTCTTTTTGTGCATTTATCTATGCATCGTCGGAGTTCTAAAGAGATGAAATGTTCTGCCTTAGAATTCAATGTCATTTGTTTATTTGGTTGTCGCTCGATGCCACTCATATCCCCGTGAAGGTTTCCTGAACTGGAAGAATGATATAATCATTTGCGGTTAGCCTGGTTAATTTTTAGGTTAGATTATTTCAGGTTAATAAGTGGACGCTGTATTAAAAGGATGCAGTTCTAAGAAAAATCAGGCATTGGGTAAACAAGGTTCAATATGGTTAAAGATATATATATATAAACTCTGATAACGGATTTGGGCGATTGAATTATATGGAGTTGGAACTCAACGCCATCCAAGAGACACTTACTTGCAGGTTGATTTAAAAATTTAAAGCAAGTTTCTGATAGAGTAATGCGTTTTTATTCTATATTTAAATTTCAGTAGTAATCTAATGATTTTAGCGATTTTCTATAAACTCAAATACACATATTTGTATGAGATAAAACAAATTTATTCAGACTTAAGATAAATCAGATTTCAAATTTTTCTGCAAATAAATTTCAACTTTACATTATGAAGTTGAATTTAAAATTTGAGTTATATAATCTTATTACAAAGAAAAAAGTAAAGAATATTAAATCGAGATATGGCACTTGGATGTGATATCTACAGGAAGCACGATATACTTCAGTATCGCAGCTTGCCCGCTTATATTTGAAGCGATATATCGTTATACGTCTTCAATGCATTATCAATAATTGTATATCAACGGGAAGGATTATCAAAATCTGCATAGCTAATTGTTAAAGTGTTGCCTCGTATTTTACAATGACATAAACTGGTATAACCTTGTTTCTCTAAGCTTATATCGTAATTTCATTGAATTTAATCTGTCAACGTATCCTTTGTTTGTTGAGAAATCATGTTCGCTGTTTATTGTTAAATATACAAAATGAAAAACTCTTCTCAGCACCTCCAAACTGCTATTTGCTTATACTGGTGTCTTTTTTTTTTTTTTTTTTCGTTCCTTCTTTAAATTGTTGCCTAAGTAATAAAATTTAGCCACTTTGTCGTCAGTTATATTCATCGGTGGTACGGAACATATTTAGTGAAAAGGAGAAAACTGATTGGAGTGTTAGGGAAAGGGAGAAAAAGGGAGAACGAGAAGGAGAGAGAGGGGGAATGAAATAGAGGGACAAAGAACAGAAAGCTGGATAGTAAGGGATATATACATACAGAGAGAGAAAAAGGGAGAGAGAGGTGGAAAAGTGGAAGGAAATGAGAGCAAAATGGCGAGTGTCAGAGAGAAAACACAGAAGAGAGACAGTCAGAGAGGGAATATCAAAGAAATGATAGTTAAAGGAAATAAAGCTAGATTAGTAGATTGATCAGTGAGACAGTAATAAAACTGAATGAATGGGAGGGGGAGAAGGAAAAAAAAGAAATAAAGACTAGTGATGGAGATAAAGCTTGAGAAAGTGCGGCAAAGAGAGAGGAAAGAGAGAGAGAGAGAGAGAGAGAGAGAGAGAGAGAGAGAGACAGAGAGGGGAGAGAGCTGATAATATCACACTATCAAACAGCTAACATATGTAAGAGGACTCGCGTGATTAACGAAAGTTCTGTAAAGGACATTCCATTGTTGATGAAAGATATTAATAACAGCGATATAATCCCACCATCCACACACACGCAAACTCACACTTACACACTCGCTCACATACACGCCCCCCCCTCACACGCCCGGTCCCCTCCTCTCCTTTTTGCTAATGCCATTGAAAAAGAACACTTCTCAAGAATTCAGCTCCTTTTCAAACACAATGACTTGTCATGTTATATTACCTCAACGTACAGAATTTCTCTTTGACTAAGGAATGATAGGAAGTTGATTCTATCATACTTCTATAATTCTATCTTTTCTTTGATATTCCCAAGAGATTTCAAACATAACAAAGGATATTCTATTATACTAATAAAAACAGAGGGAAAAAAGTGCACATTCTCTTACGAGTTATATTACATTAGAGGTCGCTGTCTGCCTGAATTGTGTGAACTAAACGTAGATTAAATAGAAGTGCCCAATAATGAAAATGCGCCAATAAAACAAAATATAATTGATCTCACCACAAGAGGATCGGAGTAAATTTCCTTAAACACGGTCATGCTTTATATATTCATATTAAATAATTGTTTTCGATGACAATCTTTATCGATGCACATTGATGCCTTGTAACAACAGACATATAGATATTCGCAGAACTTGTTTATTCATCTCTTTCTTTCGCTTCATGTATATGTATGATATTCAAGTATATATGTATGCGCATGTATGAACATACGAAAGCATATATTTACATGCATGTACGAATGCATATCTTCATATTTCGGATAGACTATTGTATACGATAACATCCTCCATACTTACTGGTTATGACGGGTCAGTTACTAGGTCGTTGCTTTTACGTTAGGAAGAGCCACGAGCATATGTATATGCAACACAAACTGTACAGATACTATGAATCATTATTCTTCGGAAGCAACGGATTATTGCTTTTTTTCGTCGATATCAACACCTTCAGCCGATATACATCAACAATTGATATATCTCACACAAGTCATTAAATAAAAATTGACTAATTCATTCATTCATTCATTTATTCATTCATGCGCACATACATGCACACACTACGAGCAGCCACAGTTAGTTTCTGTCGACTGAATCCCTTTCTAAAGTTATACGCACTGTGCACACACATACACATACATATACAAATATATATGCATATATATAT
>NC_068985.1:38140113-38142795 GCF_001194135.2 Octopus bimaculoides
TATTTAATCTCTATACCTTCGTTTTATTTGCTTTTTTCATTTTAAATTTGCTTTAACCCTAACCCTAACCCTAGGGTTAGGGTTAGGGTTAGGGTTAGAGTTAGGGTTAATTGTTTCAGAATCATTTGTTTATGTAGTCGGCACTTAATGTATATCGGCTGAATGGACGTCAATGATTGGTTGAAATTATAGAAATACGACAACTTTAACATGGAATAATTTATGGATTTCTTTTTTTTTTAAGAAGACTAAGAGAAAAAGATGTTTTATATGACACATTCTACCAGTGTTCCAAGTTTCAAAGTGTTTCGTTAATGAAAAATGTGGCCCCCGTTTTAAAAAAGATCCCAAATATATCCCATCCTGCAACTACGCCCATGTTAAAAGTCGCATCTAGAAATATGCAACAAACCAGTTTAAGAAGTTCCCTGGTGAATATAAATGTATGTATGTATGCATGTATGTATATGTGTGTGTATATGTGAATGTGTGTATAAGGGGTGAGGAAGAAAGAGAAATAGATCTTTCTAAGCTATCAAAGCGTATAAACTTAGACGAGTTTGATCCATCGCCAGGCTGTCAACGTATTTCTTTTTTGTACATGAGCAGTATATGTACGTATGTGTATGTATGTATACGCATACATACACACACATATGTATGTCGAATGAAATACTAAAAATAAAATTCAGTCAGACAAGAAATAAGGATCGTCAGCGCGATAATTGATAACCGGCTAATTAATGATTATCCAGGTGTGACAAGATTTTTTTTTGGTTTTCGCTTTTTCTTGTTTTTGTTTGCGTCTCAGCTGGATACAGACTAATTACATACACATACATAAATACAGGGGGATGTGGATGTTCACCCTTACTGATAGTAATTATATAATATATATATATATGTATATACTCTAAACACAGTTCGTGTGTGTGTAGATACACACACACACATATATATATATATATATATATAACTGTATAATAATGTATCACAATTATATATATTCTCCGATTTGAAGTAACAATTTTTAAATTCAAACAAATGACCAAAAAGTGATGAGCTAAACCTAGCCAGAATCGAACCCACAAATCAACGCTTACTCGGCTCTTTGCGCATCTGTTAGTGCCGAACGCTCAACCATTAATTTCAGCCAAATTAAATGAATATATAGTTAAGCTGTCTCATACTACATATAATATTTGTACTCAAACCAGAAAGGCTTTGTAAGTTACGGAGACAAAGCTACCATTACGTCTGTCTCCTAGTGGTTGACAACTGTCGTGTGAATGCCCTTTTGCGCGCGGGCGAGCTTGTGCGAGCCATTCCATTATGTAGCAGTTCGAAATAGTAGTAGGGTCGAATGATCGACTAAATGCATCAATTTCGTGTCGTAGTATGCTTATTAGCCAATGACTGATATATATGAAAGAAAAATGGAAGATACACGTATGCGTATATACATACATATATTACATAATATCATATATATATATATATATATATATATATATATATATATATATATATATATATATATATATATATATGTAGTACAATATATATAAAATGATATATAAATATAAATGTATATATCAATTATACTAATATTATATCATATTATATCATATCAAGAACATGATTATATATTTATTCTGTATGCTATATGAAATCCAATGAAGCGAACTCAAGAGTTTTCCTATTGAATGAAGTGCTGTGTAATTGTTTATTACTACGCATAGCTTAGTGGTTACCGTACTGCACTTACAATTGCGAGATCTTGGTTTCAATTACTAGATTGGGTAGTGGTTTTATTCTTGAGCAAAACGTTTCCTCTCACTTTGCTCTGCGATCGTTTCGACACCTGACGATTGGTACACCATGCACATGTTCACGCAACCTCGATTTGATGGAGAGAGTTAGCTAATGTGTGGCACGAACATTTTATCACTATAAACGATTCATTTGTGCAAGTCGTTCCTCAAAAGTTGAACACTCATAGAACGTTTTGGACGGGAGAGTCCAACTATATTTGAAATCCAATGAATCGAACTCGAGATTTACCTGTCGAATGAAGTACCGTGTAATTGCTTGTCTTGGACAATTCTGTGTGTTTCTTGTCATTCGATGTGATTAGAGAGGTGTAGATTAGCCCAGAGTGTTAATAATGGACCTAACCGAATTCCAAATCCCTATCGTATTACCGTTTTATGTATATATTACATAGAAACAATCTATATGTACTTGACAAACAGAAAATATAACGAAGAGAGAATGGCAACAATAATCAAGTTCTTCAAATACATGAAAATATGTGGCAACACAACAGTTAACACGAGTATATATTAGTCAAGGGTATCTAGAAAACGTACTCTGTGTGAAAAATGTCTCAGATGATGTTAACATTTGAAACTGCAACTGATCAAAGGGAGCTTGGAGAAAGATTAAGAGCTGAAATGCCGTTTCTGTTAACAAGCGGTGACCGAAATGTGTCGAGTGAATTATCTTTCCATAAATAACTTTAAAAATGTATCTTTTGTGATGAATGATTCTCTTTTGAGCAGAGCCTGTATCTTTTCCGTTGACACACACACACACACACACTGAAAAGCACGCATACGTAATATATATATATATATATATATATACAAAATGGCTGATAGTTAGCAAGGTGAGATACAC
>NC_068985.1:38143217-38150514 GCF_001194135.2 Octopus bimaculoides
GGTGCAGAGAGTATTTTTTTAGACAAATTTGTTTCTGCTTCCTCTTGTCAAGCCTCGCCTTTTTCGAATCAAAGGAATCATTTCCTCGTGGCCAATAATTTATCATCATCATCATCATTATTATTATTATTATTATTATTATCAAAAAGCACTTGAAACGAACAATATCATCGGTGCGTTTGATACTCGTTTGCAATCATCATATGATGCCAAGACGAGTGCACAGACACACAGGTACACAGAGACACACACGCACACACAAGCACAATCGTATACATATGTGTGCGTGTGCGTGTGCGTGTGCGTGTGCGTGTGTGTGTGTGTGTATTGATTTTAGTTACTATTAGTTTGAAGTTTCAGCGGTGGTTTACTCCGCCTGACAATTCAGTGTTTTAGAGATTTTATGCTTATAAGTACATGATTGAACTCTCTCGTTCTGTATGCATATATGTGTGCGCGTGTGCGCGCATTGTGTTAACACTGTGTCAGATTTGTATGTACTGAAAACATTGATCCTAATACACGTATATTTCTCTCTTTTTTTTTAGGTACTATGTATTCAGTAATGGTTCTCTCTTTTTCCCGAGTGTCCAACCTGAAGACAAAGGAATTTACCGTTGTGAAGGAATCAGCGCTCATCATCCCAAACAAGTCTTTACAGCAGAACTAGAGATGGCATGTAAGTAAATCTTATATTTTGACGTGGATTTATAATCCAATCATCATATCTCTTCTTTGTAATTATAAGATTAGTCTTAACGATATGTTATGGACTTTCATCCTCAAACGAACGACTGGGTATTTCGATTTTGATCCCACTGCATAGCGCTTTGCACATCTTTCTACCTTAGTCACCTTTATCAAATGACTTTACGGAGACAGTGCTGAAGCCTATCTTATTACTACCTGTTATTCTACTCTCTTACTCTTATGAAATATCCCACCGTCTCCCCATCCTCAATCCACTCTCCATATTCTCTCTTATACTTACCCTTTTTGTACCTTGACAGTTCGCTCCAGCACCTCATGTGCCATGTGTCTCCTATAACAAGATGATTCAGCTCATTCCTCTGCCATACATTAATTACCATCTCAACACCTGGAGTAAATCCAATTTCCCTCTCTTTCAAATAAACTGGCATTCAGTTGTATTGCAAATCACTTGGAAATCTTACTATCCTGAAAATCACAGCCAATACGCAATGTAATGTGTTTGGCATAAGGAAGGGCATCCAGATAACACAAATCGTGCTGAAGCTGACATTTGAGCTCAACGCATTTGTGTGCATGTCTGTAAGCGTGTTGCGAAGATGTTTAATGATGAAATACGTAATCATTGACGAAAATAATAAACTAACGGTGCGGTGTGGTTATGTGGTAAGAAGCTTGCTTCCCAACAATGTGGTTCCAGGTTCAGTTCCACTGCGTGGCACCTTGGGCAAGTTTCTTCTACTATAGAATCGGGCCGATCAAATCGTTGTGAGAGGATTTACTAGACGGAAACTAAAAGAAGCCCGTCGTATATATATATACACACACATATGTGTGTGTGTTGATGTTTGCGTTTGTCCCCCACCACCACTTGACAACCAGTGTTGATGTGTGTACCTCCCTGTTACTTAGCAATTTGGAAAAAGTCACCCATAGATTAAGTACTAAGTTTAAAATAAAATACGTCCTCGTTCGATTAAAATGCCTAAAGGCGGTGCTCCGGCATGGTCGTAGGGAAATGACTGAAACAAGCAGTAGAAAATGCCGAAAAATACCTTATAGTATTTATTTTGTTGGAATTTGCTCATGCAGACTGGTTAGTCTCGCCCTCATAAATGAAACGAAACAGTTATAGGTTTCGAGCTAATCTGTGACCCATGATACTATTTTACTCAATATGTAGAAAAAAGAAAATAATATCATGTATGGTTAATGAAATCGCCTCACAGGCTCGAAGAAAATTCAATAAATAATGTTAGCTGTGGTGGTTTTATGTTGCAACACTCTATTTTAATCCAAGCATTAACCCGCATGCACACGCACACGTCTATGTGTAGGTAAGGGATCGATTTTAATTGAGTAAAAAGTGATGGAGCAATATATATTTATTATGCTTTATAAAAGAGGTGAGTGAAAAAATTTTGAAGCTGCAGTGTTTCAGCTGGTAGATAATTCTGTTTACTAAATTTGAACATTTACAATATTCCCTAGATTCCTTGCTTAGACGAAACGGAACTTATTGATTAGAGTGCAGTAAGTTATCACTAATCTATCGATATGTTTGTCTGCAAGCAGGTATATGCTAGTGTGTGTGTAGAGTGAGAAAGAAAGAAAGAAAGAGAGAAAGAAAGAGAGAGAGAGAGAGAGAGAGAGAGAGTGAGAGAGAGAGAGAGAGAGAGAGAGAGTGAGTGAATGAGAGAGAGAGACGGAGAAAGATAGAAAAGGAGGTGGGGGAATACTCTTATACAGTCTGTCGTTCATTATTCACAAATATTAACTCATAATTTTGGCAGTAGGCCACTAATCAAAAATAGCAAAACCTACCCTTTGCAAGCGTCTGTGAGCGTATATACATGTGTGTGTGTGTGTGTGTGTGCATGTGTGTGTATAATTACACACACATACACACACACACATATATATACTAGCAGAGATACCCGGCGTTGCTCGGGATTAAAATGGTATAGTTTGTATACATATATATAATACAGTTATGTTGGAACAGGTGATACGGGAAAGTGAAGCATTGACGACCCAACATTTGTGGAGTAAATGATTGTCTGATTCGACTAAGCAACATGTAATACGTCCGTTTGGAGGATTCCAAGCCCTAACCTGTCATGGAAAATTGGGAGTGGGGTGGTATATAATTTTTGAACCCGCCGAAAAGCTGTCAGTGGATATACTCGCCTTTGAGGCGACCCATCGTGTGGTTGACAATCAAATGAATGGAGGTGTGATGGTGATATTGTACGTGTAATGGGTACATTCCGGAAACGGGCTGCAATGGGAAACAGCAACGGGGTAGTGAACGGTGGAAATGTTGCAGAATGCGAAGGATTGACATTAGATTGCTGGTGACGCTGTAGAATAAGAAACACAAAGGCTATGCAGTCACATGAGAATATGTAGTAATGAATTACTTGAAAACTAAGGTATAATGGCTTACTGCATGGTTGGTAGGAGTAATTGGAAAATATGATTTGATATTAAAGTCCGTGCAGGAAACTGCTCTGTTGGTGCAGTCTTCGGGTTTGTTGGTATATATATATATATATATATATATGTGTGTGTGTAGATTGTGTGTGTGTGTAGATGTGTGTGTATGTTTAATAACGTACCTAACGCGGAATACATACATTCTATGAGCCATATGCACACTCATAAGCTTACACACATACACTCACAAACAGATACAGTCATATACAAAACGTGATGTCGTTGTCGTCGTGGTATAAAATGTTCTGTTGACAATAGAATGATTATCTCAATGAAATGTTATTTTGTTTTAATCGAAATGAAGATAAAATTTCCTATTGACACTGGCCAGCCCTCACATACATATAGTAAGACACACAGGGGCATACATTCACGAATGTCAGTCATTGTATATGTATGTGTAGATGTGAGTGTGTGTGTTTAATAAAGTATGGTTACATATGCACGTGTAGATGTGTGTGTGTGTATGTTTAATAACGTCCTAACGCTGAAAGACACACACACTATAAGACACATACACATTCATACACTTACACACATACACTCAAATACAGATACAGAGTAATTTACAAAGTGTATATATATTACATACATGTAGATATGTGTATGTATATAACGTCTGTATTTACGTACGTGCGCTCATACGTACGTATGTATGTATGTATGTAGGTACGTAGGTAGGTAGGTTGGTAGGTATCAGAATAAATGGATTGTGAACAGTTTCTTGTTTGCATTTAAATCCGAAACATAGAAGGAGGACTTACAGTTAAGAACTAAACTGGAAAATGTATTATATGTGCGCATGAGTATATGTAACTAATACACACACACACACACACACACACACACACACACACACACACACACACACACACACACACACACACACATATATATATATATATATATATATATATATACACATACACACACACACACACATATGCGTGTGTGTGTGTGTGTGTGTGTGTGTGCGTCACCCAAAGGCTCTTAAACGGTGTGTCCAGCAGGAAAACGGATTTATTTTATTTTCGAAAGCTATACACCAAAGGAAAGGTTTGTTATCAAAATATATATTTTACAATGGGAAATAAACTCAACTTCCAGATCGCTAAGATTTTATGCCTTTAGAAGCCGCCATCTTAAACTCGGGATTACCTGAGTGTTTGTACGTTTGTGTGTGTTATCCATCTCTTATATCTTTCTCTCTATCTACCTCTCTCTCTACCTGTCTATCTGTCTCTCACTCTGTATTTACCTTACAGACACACTCTCTGTATATGTATATCTCTCACGCATGCTGCTCCCCCTCTCTCTCTCTCTCTTGATATGACATGTAATACAACTTAGTCACAGGAATCGAGCGCCTCTGTCTATGTGCCTCTCTCTCTGTTTATCTGTGTCTCTGTCTCACACGCTTTACTGGATTATAAACTTTCTGCCTCTCTATATATGCTTACCACACTCTCCCTCTCACGATTGCTCTGTATGTATATCTATCACACTGTATTTGTTTGTACCTGTGTGTGTGCGTGCGCCTTAATGTGTGTGTGAGTATAGCGCGCGCGTGTAAATATGTGTGTGCGTGCGTGTCAGTGTGTTTGTATGCATAGGTGTAAGAAATTTCGTTAGGGCGACAGAATCGAAAGACCCTCGCAGAGTATCAGCAGCAAGCTCGCTTCTTTTGAATGCGTTCGGCCAGGTTACTATTCGGAATATAATTTTCTCTCATCAATTCATAAATCCTATCGACTCTGAAATAAAAGATTAGGAGGGATTCACATCGTCTCCGAGTAAGATATTGGGGGAAAAAAAAACAAACAAACAAAAAAACAATGCTCGCTGTTTTTTAAATTTTCATTCCAACGTAAAACGAATAGAATAATCAATTAAAATTCTTTATTTAAAGATCTTGGAGATTTTACACCAGACCTTTTTGAGCCACGCCTCATAACAGATTTTCCAATGGTTATCCCAGTTCATTCTAAATTCGAGGTGAAAGTTTATCCTGCGACTGGAAAACCGAAACCAACTTACAGGTAAATACATTTTCCTAAATGATCGTTTCTTTTACGCTTACTATGTTTATTTATTTAGAATAATAATATTACGATTATTCGTGCTCAGACTTAATCATATAGTCTCGAGTTGGTTAGTGCTATTTGGAACTTAGTAAACAGACACTGTGCGGAAGCGAGATGGATATAGATATGTGTGTGTGTTATTTTTTACTACCCACAAGGGGCTACACACAGAGAGGACAAACAAGGACAGACAAACGGATTAAGTCGATTATATCGACCCCAGTGCGTAACTGGTACTTATTTAATCGACCCCGAAAGGATGAAAGGCAAAATCGACCTCGGCGGAATTTGAACTCAGAACGTAGCCGCAGACGAAATACCGCTAAGCATTTCGCCCGGTGTGCTAACGTTTCTGCCAGCTCGCCGCCTCGTGTGTGTGTGTGTGTGTGTGTGTGTGTGTGTGTGTGTGTGTGTGTTTACATATATATATACGTGTACAGAAAAGAGAGAGAGACCTAGAGATCTGCGCATAGGCGTAAGCAAGGCTGTGAGGTAAGATGTTTGCTTCCCAACCATATTGTTCAGGGTTCAGTCTCACAGCGTGACACACTGGGAAAGTGTCTTCTTAGGCAGGTGTTTTCTACTATAACCTCGGGCCGAATAAAGCCTTGTGAGTGGATTTGGTCGACGGAATCTGAAAGAAACCCGTCGTATATATGTGTGCGCGCGCGCGCGTGTGTGTGTGCATGCGTGTATGTTTGCGTGTGTGTCTTTGTCCCGGTGGTCGTTCTCTACCACCGCTTGACCGGTTTCGGTGCGTTTACGCCCCCATATCCTCGCGGTTCGGTAAAAGAGCTTATAGAATAATTACCAGGCTTAAAAAAAATGTACAGGAGTCGGTTAATACGACTATAAAATTGAAGACGTTGCCCCACCATGGCCGCAGTCTAATGACTGAAACAAACAGAAGATAAAAAATATGATGTGTATATGTGTAAGAGTGTGTGTGTTGATTTTCGAGGTCATTAATGAATCGTTATGCCGAAAGAAAATACCGCACCGTATTAAGTGCCGTCTCAGTTTCCCCAGTTTAATAAGGAGCCTATGTGATTCTAGCTTTCATCCTTTTGCAATTAGATATCAGACTAAGTGCTGGGGTGGATGTAATCTTCAGAAAACCCTTGAAGGTTTGTGCCTCAGCATGGCAGCAGTCCAGTGAACGAAACCAATTATACATAATTACATTACGTCTTAATTTAAAACTGATTTCTTTTACTTTAGCTGATTACTCGATGTGGTTTATACTTCTCATCTGTAAGGTTTTCATCATATAGCTGGCAAAAGCAGTCTCTGTTTTACCGCCACAAGGCTTAATTACATTTAAATGGGCCTGGTAGAAATAACGGATGTTGTTGCCAGCAATGTAGCATAAACGATTTTCGGGGATGTGGCCACGTTACAATAATAAAAATAAAGTAAAAATTCATTTTCATTGGCACAGCACTTTTTATCGAAGATAAAGCTACGATTCATTGAATTAATACACGTGATATTAGCATATAAGTGATACCGGATTTAGTTCATTTGAATTTTACTCTATCTCTATATAAAGCTTAGCCACTGACGTAATTTACCAAGATATAGTACGTCATGTATTACTTGAATAAATTTAACGAAACAAAATCTTTGGTTCATGACAGTTTATATTTGGAACCCAAAATTCTTTTGCCTTCTTTTTTGTGTTTGTTGATTTCATCATTGTGTGTATATACATACATACATACATACATACATACATACATACATATTCATGTGTGTGTGTGTGCGTGCGTGAAAGGTGATCAAGCTTAAGTTTTTTCTTTGTAGAGATTTTATGATGTATTGAGTAATCCTTCAATTGAATGATAAATTGTTTCGATACATTACTGGATATAATAACGAACATGTGGGCTGACCAAAGCCTTATGAATGGATTTGGTAGACGGAAACTAAATGAAACTCTATAGATAGATAGATAGATAGATTTATGTGGGTGACTTTGTGTCTGTTTGTATCCCCCCCCC
>NC_068985.1:38150697-38157157 GCF_001194135.2 Octopus bimaculoides
GACTTACAAAGATTAAGTCCTGGGGTTGATTTGTTCGATTAAAGATCTCTTTTAGGCTGTGCTCCAGCATGGCCGCAGTCGAATGAGTGAAACGAGTAAAAGAATAAAAACATATAACGCTCAGCTCGCAGAACCGTTAGCACGCTGGGCAAAATGCTTAGCATCATTTCGTCTGTTTTGTCGTTCCCAGTTCACATTCTGTTGAGGCTGACTTTGCCTTTCACTCTTTCGAGGTCGATAAAATTAGTACTACTTGAAAACTGGGGTTGATGTATTTGACTTCCCCTCCCTCGAAATTACTGATCTTGTGTCAAAATTTGAAACCAATAAACATTATGTATATATATATATATGTATGTATGTATCCACACACAAGCACAAACACACAAATGTATTTGTGAACCACAATGTTAAAATTAAGAACCAAACATAAAATCATTGTGAAATTCTCAGTTTTGTTGAACAGTTATCTGACTACTTTTTAAAGAATTGTACTTTTAGGGAAAATAAGAGAGAAACCACCCACTTACCTTATTAGCATAATGCTGGAAGCTCAAAAATATTTCTACTGAATAGTGCTTAGAGATCCTGTATTATTTTTATCAAAAGATAATCTCAAATATCAACACACTAACAATAGGTTAAGAAAATATATTTCGCATGTAACTGAAGAGATTCCCCTTAAAAGTAGCAATTTATCATTCATTATGCATTCTTCAGTTATCTGATTAATATACAGATGTTTACTGCCAAAATACAAGACATTTTCAAAAGCCAGTGTTGTAGAAACAAGATAATATAAATTTTTGCCACAAAGCTAATTCAATTTATGATTCTTATCCTTAAAGCGCACTATGCACTTGGTTATGTACTGGTTATGGAAAAACAGGAACATTGGTTGAACACGAGAAACTGTAACTCAAAATCTTTTGTAGAGACATGGAAAATGATAGTTGTTTGAAACAGTAACTGTGTTGTGTATGTCTACGATAACACAGAACGAAAACTTACATAGGTAGTGATTGTAATCTTAATTAGCTATAATCATGTCTTTATTCAACAATTCTGTTTTTATACATGTGGTCTATGTTTGGGAAAATTACTATGGCGCATATAAGGGAAGACAAAATTTTGGTAAGACCGCTTGAAATAGCCATTATATAGAAAGAAATTTGAGTGAGTTTAAGAACTAGGCGTAGGAGTGGCCGTGTGGTAAGTAGCTTGCTTACGAACCACATGGTTCCGGGTTCAGTCCCACTGCGTGGCACCTTGGGCAAGTGTCTTCTACTATAGCCTCGGGTCGACCAAAGCCTTGTGAGTGGATTTGGTAGACGGAAACTGTAAGAAGCCCGTCGTATATATGTATATATATATATGTTTCTGTGTCTGTGTTTGTCATCCCAACATCGCTTGACAACCGATTGGGGTGTGTTTATGTCCCCGTAACTTAGCGGTTCGGCAAAAGAGATCGATGGAATAAGTACTAGGCTTACAAAGAATAAGTCCTGGGGTCGATTTCTTCGACTAAAGGCGGTGCTCCAGCATGGCCACAATCAAATGACTGAAACAAGTAAAAGAGTAACTAAATCAAAGAGAAGGGGAAATTGAATACTAAGAGAGTATAAAATAAAGAAAGATATTAAATAAGAGAGGTCGGGTGAGATAGTTTAGGTGTATATTAACTGATAATGAGTGAAAGATGTGTGATGTCTTGAAGCTATTCATAACGTTCGATCTTAGCTTATTTCTTACTGTATTGCAATATATAACCTTCTGTCAATGTTTACTATCAAGATGGCATTCGCGTGGAGATAGATTATAACTTATGTCGCTGCTGGTGGTAATTTGGCATCAGTCCAAAACCTCCATATTAAATCAGAGTGCAGACATTATGTTTTCATTCTCTTTTCTTTTTAAAGCAAATTATTTTACCCCAAACAAATTCAAAATATATTTCTGAATTCTTTATCTTAGAATTGAAAACTTTTAATGAGAAATATGTTAGCATAAGAAAATTATATTATATAATAATAATTGTCTGACGGCAATAATTTAAGGACTATATTGCAGCTGTGTGAATATTATTAGTTCTTGGGTTTAATTTAATTTATTGACTACTATATTTTAAATACAGTTCAGTCTTATATGAATAGACTTATTACAAAGACGCTCCAGGCATGACCACCACATATTTTTTTCAGACATAGTGTATCTACGATTAGTTTAGCCAATATGTCCTCCTTGTATCCAAGGAGCCATTAAAAGGAGTTCGACTGTTATTTCTGAGTGGTCGAGATTTTTGTAGAATTCAGCGCATGTAACTCTCAGCTATGATTATGCAAATTTTAGCGGCGACCATAATTTCTTCGCTACATAGCAATCTCTTCTTTGCAGGAAGTATTCAAATGATTAAAACAGAAAGGTAACGTACATACGTCCATTCACACACGCATACAAGAAGTCATCCACACAGACTCACGTACATACTTACACACACGTTTGTAGATCATAGAGAAAGACTTCAAAGTCTTAGATGGTATTGTTTGGTGTAAGCATTGCAAAACTTAATCCCTGCGTAGTATGTAATAGCGTCAGCAACTGAACGAACCTGGCGAACAATTACAAAGGAAATAACAAAAAGTGAAGCATGGATCCAGTATCTTGTAACATCAAAGGCTATTGAAGCCCACCACGAAAGAAAAATATACTGAACTCGTTGTAACGAGAAAATTAAGGAGAGCTGCGTTTAGTCTGTAACTACTTACTTGTTCTTAGATAAATCAAACTATTGGCAAGGAGCATCACAGACAGTATTCAAAGTAGATAAAGAATTGGCATAAAACAAGAGACTCACAGATGGGTCATGTGGTATGAACAATAACATGAGGAAATGTTAAGGAAATAGTAAGAGCCTCAGAATATACCCTTATTTTATACCCTCCCACTAAAATAAATAAATATGTGGGGATTATACTAATGCCTTTTATCATTTACTGTTTAAACTATTCAAGCAGTAACAGTGGTGGGCTGGACTACGACGATGCAATGATGACGGTGATGGCGTGATCTTCAGGAATGTTGTAGTTTATCACCAAGACAACTCTGATCGATAAGACATTCAGATTAAAAATATTCCGAGTATGGTAATCCTGTTCTTTTTTCGGACTACTTAATCGGAAAGTCTTCCCTTTTTTGTGAGAGGTGGGTGTGTGATTTGAAAGTAGTTGATTTTTAGTTAGCCGATTTAATGAGGAGAGACTCTTTTCTTTATTCGAAGGTCATAAAGAAGGAAAAGGAGGAGGGGTGATGGCGATGATAACAGTAATGATGGAATGAAGACGGGAAAATTTATATTATTGCTTGCAATATTTTTTCTGAAAATTTGTTTTTGTTTGGGAGTTGAAGTCATTCTATTGCCAGATTGACTTATAATTTACTGAAGTTTCTCCCACCCCGAATATAATATTCTTTTCTACTCTAAGCACAAGGCCCGAAATTTTGGGGGAGGGGGCTAGTCGATTAGATCTATCCCAGTACACAACTGGTACTTAATTTATCGACCCCGAAAGGATGAAAGGCAAAGTCGACCTCGGCAGAATTTGAACGTAAAAACAGACGAAATACCTATTTCGTTATTGCCCACAAGGGGCTAAACATAGAGGGAACAAACAAGAACAGATGAACGGATTAAGTCGATTACATCGACCCCAGTGCGTAACTGGTACTTAATTTATCGACCCCGAAAGGATGAAAGGCAAAGTCGACTTCGGCGGAATTTGAACTCAGAACGTAACGGCAGACGAAATACCGCTAAGCATTTCGCCCGCCTCCCCGAATATAATATTCGTCGAATGAAGGAGGTCTTGTTTATGATTATTTTGACAACCTGAGACTACTGAAATGGCCAATGTATATAACCTAAGCGTAATATGGAAATTCCAAGGAGTTGCAGCTCTGATGTAGAAGGGTTCAGAGAGTATGTAATACATACACAAATGCAGGTGTAAACCACTATCTAGACTATATTCTAAACCACGATAGAATATGCATCGGAGAAAATTGTATCGGTAGGCACTAGATGGAGTTGTCTGGCAAAACACACCATCTACGAGATAAGAAAAAAAGTAAACCTTACCAAGATAATCTAGTGTAGAGGGTCGTCAATAAGATGTTCAGAGTATCAAAGAGAGTACTGCTAGGCTACGTCGTCGATTTGAGTCATCGAGGCAGTAAAGCTCAGAAAATATAACGAATGTCTCATTTAATATTACTTAAAACGTTAAGGCGGCGAGCTGGCAGAAACGTTAGCAAGCCGGTCGAAATGTTTAGATATTTCGTCTGCCGTTACGTTCTGAGTTCAAATTTCGCCGGGGTCGACTTTGCCTTTCATCCTTTCGGAGTCGATAAATTAAGTACCAGTTGCATACTTGGGTCGATGTAATGGACTGGTCCCCTCCCCAAGCACATCAGGTCTTGTGCCTAGAATAGAAAAGAATATTAATGAAAACGTTCAAGCATAGATATTGCGTGCTCTTACATAAAAAAGCAGTTCTTTATGCGTCAAACTACGTCCGGTTGTGGGCTCTCGAGAGAGTTCTAAGTTTTAACGAGGTGTGGAATAACATCTTAGCCACTGTTGTTTTCAGGTCTACTCTGATCCTAAGTAATACCAACTGTCTGGCGTAATGACAATCAATCTGAGCGCGAGAGCCCTTGGTTGGTGTTTGGGTGCTCAGTAAGACCCTCGGGAATGAAAGGATCCTAGCTGTTGTCCTAGCCTCCTTCTACAAGAGGAACACTCTGATGTAAGGTCTGCGGTTTCACCTGATTATTAATTATCTCGCTTCAGTCTGCCACTAAGTACTAATCATACTGTCTTAAAGAGTGGTACTCATCTTGTACAATCGTTTATCACAGTAATTCGATGATGTACAGACGTTTCATTAGAGTGACCTCAATCGTCTTTTAATCTACTGAAAATCCTATGATGGCATAAATAGAACTAACCAGTTGGAAACGCGTAATAACAACTTGCACCTGTTACCTAAGCTTCCAAACATGAAGATCTGCAACGAGACTGAATAGGAATATGAGGGGTCATAGACGGAAAATTAGGAATGCTGCTGGCATTGAAGAGGCACAAGGAGATGGCAACCATCTGTGAAGATGGAGCAATCACCATGTGTGAGTGTGAGTGTGAGTGTGTGTGTGTGTGTGTGTGTGAGCAAATGTTTCAAAATTAAAAAGACATGATCAATTTTCAAAGACTTATTTCCAGAGACCAAATAACGTCATTTGATGCATTGAATGTTTAATTTAGTATTTAGCAGACATGCTTTGCACAGACAGGTTTCTACAGATGTAACCCGATTGGGCATCGTACTAATGAGTCGTGTCCGCACTGATGAAGCAGTATGATGAAGGGTGTATATCTACTTTTGAGATGTGTGTGTGCGTATGTATATATAAATACATATATATACACACACATACACATGCACACACGCATATATATATATATATATATATGCATGTATATGTTGCAAGGGTTTCATCTGTCTGTCTGTGTCTCTCTTTCTCTCAAGAGTGAGAGACAGAAATCAAACCCCCCTCATTATTCCAGTTCTAAGTAAACAACGTTTGAAAAAAAAAACGAAATAAAGGATGGTCATAGCTGGAACTCCTTTGATGATATATATGGCTGATAAGGGATGACCTGAATTAAAAATAAAACCAAATAACGTGTTATTGTTTCTATATTATTTTTTCCTTAACATAGAAAGAAGAAAAAATAATAAATCACAAAAAGAAGACAGATAGCTACATAAAAAACAATTAAGCAAGGAAACCGCATAAAACGGTACATAAATACGTAAAGGAGTGGGACTAACATCTTAAGAGTAGACGACAAAAAAAAAATACTACAAAGGGCGTTGAATAAACTATTAGACGTTTGCACTCTGGGAATATATATTCGTAACTAGACGAAATGGTTTTGATGAACACCTCTATGATGATATCTTCACAAATTTCTGAGACAAGATGGCTTCTTTTCATCATCAAAATATTTCTTGATACCCACTGGAATATATACCGATTTTGGAATCTAGATAAGTGAATGCTAAAGAGAGTTACGAATGAAAGAATTGTCTTCAACATAAAACATATGGACTGCATTTTGAAAGACTATTGCTGTCGTTTTGCTTTTGTTCTTTTCTAAGATATCATATACACAAACATACATAAAGCAGGTTTTGGTGTTTTTTTTTCTTGTAGAAAGTATTTCTCGAGACATATTTGCAGGTCTTGAATTGTCTATGTATCTATAGGAATACGTAGATGTTATGTATATGTAGCTATATGTATATATTTCAGTGTGTGTGTGCGCGCATATATATGTATGTATATATATATATATATATATATATATATATATATATATATATATATATATATATAT
>NC_068985.1:38159577-38162918 GCF_001194135.2 Octopus bimaculoides
ATTTTATGCCGTTAAAATCTCATATCTATCGGTATGCTTTCCTACTTGAAATGATATGTTATTCGTAGGTAGTAGTATCTACATTTCAGGAATTCTAATTAATATTTCATTTATACACATCGCAATATATATTGGAAATTGTATACCATTGCATATATATATATATATATATATATATATATATCAAAAACTATTGCGCGACGATGTAGTACGAGGCACATTTTTCTTTAATATGGTATATCAGATTATATTTACCGCTTTATTTTTATCCTCAAGAGACGAATATCGTAACACCAAATTAGTTGTAATCTCACAATTATATCTTGAACCCTTTGAAGAGAACTACATTTTGATTACGAAGACTTAAACGCTGCTTTGTTGAATTGCTTTGAATGACGTGACAATATATTTAGTATATATACGTGCATCTGTAGATAGACACACACATACATATCTATACATATATATATATATACAAATACACACACACACACACACACACACACACACACACATATATATATATATATATATATATATATATATATAGGGAGAGAGAGAAACGTACTTGCATAGCACGTGACCTGATCTGAGATCGTGTGCTGTAACAAAAACAATTGCAGCGTGGAAGGTGTTCATGAAACACACAAAAACCGTTAGATTCACTTCAACATTTAAAATTAATTTGACAAAGTATTTTCGTCGCTTCGAGACCGCGACCTGGTCACTGACAAAATGCACCGAATGTTAACACAAAGTTGGAGATCAGTGGAAAAGAGAACACCTATGCTGAACTATTGAGAAATTTGCAGTTACTCTTTCTAGATTACAAGTACATGTAATTATTGGGACTCTGGGATGTGTAACACACTGCCTAAATACCAATCTTGAGAAATTAGGCTTCCTAAAACCAGAAAGGAGAAAGGTAATCCGAAAACTACAGATCCAATCTATCACTGGAACTGTAAAAGTCTGTAAAACTTTCCAGAAGTTTATCATTTAAATATATATGAGCATGTCTAGACATGCAACTATATGCATGATAATACATACATAAAGCAAAACATACACATCTGCACACATACATACAAACAAAATACCCTGTTGTTGATGTTGAAATCCCAATGAAGAATCCTTGGATTTAGGTTAGAAACCGGTTCTTCCTCTACTGGCAAGAAATCTTGAAATAAACTAAATAATGACGTACATACACACTCTACATTCTTGCGGGTTGTATCTTCAACTCTGAAAACTAAACTCTTTTATCATTGAATAATGATATAATTGAAGATACAAGACACCAACCTACATTTTTGAACCGCTTCTTTCTCTAAAATGAAAAAAACTTACTTGATTTAATCATTAAATTAAAAATTCCTTTAATGAAAATGGAATTAGAATTTCATTAAGTTAGAAAGATAAAAGCTATATATACAATCATCAAATATGTTTAAATTTTGTGAATCCAAATAAGATTATTTTTCTTTGAATTTAAAACTTTTTGTTAATTTTCCTAATTATAATACACCAGTTTTTTTTTACTTGTGTTTTGAATGCTACAATGTTAGGATTTGTATACTGATAGAAGCCACAAAAGATTCTATTTATTATATTTTGATTAATAATAATAACAATAATAATAATAATAATAATAATAATAATAATAATAATAATAATAATAATAATAATAATAATAGTAAATGAAATAAAGAATTTGTGCTTTCTAATTTCTATAAGCTCTCACTAATTCGCATAAAAGTCTTTCTACTCCTATTACTTATTTCTACATTCCATTGATCTTTCTCATATTTGCTGAGAATTTTCTACTTCTATGTCTTAAGATACATACGATTATACACACGCCTATTTGCAAACACGTGTTGCAGTCTCGCTTGCATCAGCATGTTACTCTGTTTGTATGTCTGTGCATGGGCAGATAGTTTAGAAGATCTCTTCGGGTTCACTTCTTCTACGCAGCCTCTTGTTTAAATGTCTTCTACCTTTCATGGTACCGCGTCTACTAAAGTCTTCTAAGCATTGTTTCCTCTAAAACTGTATTCATGTTCTCAAGCACATGTTTCGGAACTAGTGCTCAAAAGATATTAATGTACGTACAAAAAATAAATGTGAGCACCGAAGGTTTGTTATCTAAAGCAGCATGATAATTAATAATTGTGCTTATACATTCAAGGTGATTTTGTTTTTGTCATAGGAAATATTTTACACAACACAAGCGCAAGTGTTTAAGTATGTATGTATGTCTATATGTAATCACGCCCCTCCCGCATACATATATATATACTGAGAAAGAGAGAGAGAGGGGGAGGGAGAGAGAGAGAGAGAGCGATAAACAATGTCATGCTTTTTGTATGTCTGTACAAGTCGACATTTAGTAATGAATTCCTTCCTTGTATTCTCGTGTCTTACATAGCAGAAAATAAACGGCTACAAGATAAGACCCAGGGAAGGCTAAGAGCGAGGGTTTTTAAATGTCAAAATAATGGAAGAAGATGAAGTGAAAATAAACTCAGACTCCAAAACGTATTGTTCTTAAAGAGAATTAAATAAATTATAATCTCTCTGCTTGAAATCAATGGTTGGCGGGCTACACGTGATTTTCACTAATCATTCTCTCTCTCTCTCTTTCCACCGCTCTTTTTTGCTTAGCTCTTTTATATGTCATAAATATACTTTGCAACAATATGAGAAGCAAGGAGACTTTGGTTCTCAATATCATCCCTAATCTACTCAACGTACTGCTTAGTATTGTTGTTAATTATGCTCAACTGAATCTTGATCGAGCAAATCTACGATCAGAGACATTTCAACCGTGGCTATGTCGTCCGTTTTATTTCTCATTACTTCGCTTTCTCTGGCGCATACATTCCTCCCTAGGCTTACAAAGAATACTGCGACGAGCCGTCGCAGTATTACTCATATTACTAGGTGAGTGGACTGGAGGAATGTGAAATGAAGGGTTTTGCTCAAAGACACAACGCATCGCCCTGTCGAGAAATCGAAACTACAATCATTCGATCATGAGTCCAACACCCCCAACCACTTTATTTCTCATGCACAGTGTAATCTAGATCAATATTATTCAGTATCATTTTATTATTCTAAGTTCAAGCGATGTAAGTGATATGAGGAAGTTCTGACTGCTATTCTTAGCCAGACATAAGACTACGTCCATCCGACTCTTTCAATAAGAATAATTTCTGGCAAATAAATTGCTGAAACTCAAGGTCATTGTTGTTCTTACAAATTGCAACGTAATTTTCTAAGAGGAGGAGGAGAAGAAGTAGTAGTAGTAGTAGTAGTAGTAGTAGTAGTAGTAGTAG
>NC_068985.1:38163099-38165607 GCF_001194135.2 Octopus bimaculoides
GGTAGTGGTGGTGGTGGTGGTGGTAGTGGTGGTGGTGGTAGTAGTAGTGGTGGTGGTAGTAGTAGTAGTGGTGGTGGTAGTAGTAGTGGTGGTGGTAGTAGTAGTGGTGGTGGTAGTAGTAGTGGTGGTGATAGTAATAGTGGTGGTGGTGGTAGTAGTAGTAGTAGTAGTAGTAGTAGTAGTATTAGTAGCCATGATGACATTGTAGATTTATCGTCAACATCATTATTACTATCAGCTTAATAATAATAACCACAAACATCGTAATTTTTAATATAGACGCATTCTCCGCCTTACAGGATAATCGCGCTTACGAAATTGTAAAGTATACCCTATAATTTTAGTATACATCTTATAATTTTTCTCATATGGACACTAGGATAAATTTTTTAAAATTTTAATCTACACTTTCTTAGCCAAATGGTTACTTCTCGGCGTTTTGGCTAAGACCATGTAATGTCAGTAAAATAATATAACTCGGGTTTAAATACATCTCGTACAAAACATAGTTGCAGCTATGGCGATCGCGAACGATCTTTTATGCAATCAAATAGAATTTGCAACCAAATCTCTTATTAATTACGCTTTGACGGCTAATTAAAAACAATTGGATGTTGTAATCCTTGATACCCCTAAAAACTAAGCTGATAAGCACTGCAGGAATGCTTCATTAAGGTTTGACCTACAACAACAATTGCTGCATTGTAAACCAGCTCCATGGTAACAGCAGCGATGGAAACAGCTGTAAAGATTATCGTCATATCATGTCTTTTGGACACAACAGCTTGTTATAAACACTACTGTTAATACACGATCGCTATTCTTTAACTCTTTTACTCTTTTACTTGTTTCAGTCATTTGACTGCGGCCATGCTGGAGCACCGCCTTTAGTCGAGCAAATCGACCCCAGGACTTATTCTTTGGAAGCCTAGTACTTATTCTATCGGTCTCTTTTGCCGAACCGCTAAGTTACGGGGACGTAAACACACCAGCATCGGTTGTCAAGCGATGATGGGGGGACAAACACAGACACACAAACACACATACATATATATATATATACATATATACGACAGGCTTCTTTCAGTTTTCGTCTACCAAATCCACTCACAAGGCCTTGGTTGGCCCGAGGCTATAGTAGAAGACACTTGCCCAAGGTGCCACGCAGTGGGACTGAACCCGGAACCACGTGGTTGGTAAGCAAGCTACTTACCACACAGCCACTCCTGCGCCTATAGTTTACAATATTTAGGAAGAACTAATTGTATATATAAGAAATCTGTAGTAACATTTAAAAGTTGTGGACTAAGTAATTTCAATTGATTACAATTACATATGTAGTATGAAGTAAAAATGATGAATTTTGGTTAAGAAAACTAGGTGGGTTAATTTCGAAATGCATATAGGGCCTCTACGGTTGATGATGAACATGCATCTATACATGCACGTTTCAGGCGTTGCATCAGTTATCTTCAGTCTGGACATGTCTTTTTCCGCTTAATCGATGATTATCAAAGGGAAAAATCGACCCACGACCAATGCAACTTCGCATTCTTGTCATCGCAGAGGTTGCTACCAGATCGCAACGAGCTGGAACTGATAACGCCAAACATCACGTACGAAACTCTAACACTTCCGCAATCCATCATTAATCACGAAATATAACATAATTGGAATTAGATAAAATTATCTATGAGCTTGTTGTGAGGAGTGAGTCTCTGATATCTTGTAGTGCAATCACAACTTTAGAAAACTGTTTCGATTTACTCACGTTCCTCAAGGAAGCATATTAATTCTTTTCTATAAAGCTTACACGTCATCACTGCAAATCACTTTTTGATTTCAACATTCTTGTTTCACATATTTTACTTTCGATGGTTCATTTTTTTATTTTGACGCCAATCATATTTTCTCATTTTTTATTACTTATCTTTTTCTTCCTTCATTCTTTTGCGCGACGAGTATCGTAAAATCTTCACAAACCACAATTTTACAAGATATTCAAAACTCAAAGACATTAATGCAGAATTAGACTGACACAGTTGTCGTCTTGTCTATATCGTAGATTAAAATATACCGTGCTCAAAGACTACTTAAATGTACCAGTATTTTCTTGTTTAATGATAAGTTTTTAAAAATTTCTATCTACACACAACTTACTTATTTTTTACTTGGAATTTCCCTTGCATTATTTGTCAAACAAGAGAAAAAAATTCACTGAATTGAGTTGACGCTTGTAATCCTATTCACTAATAGCATTTGATAGAATGTTGCTGTCTTTTTTCTGTGTTTTATCTTTATTTTCATTTGTCTGGTAAATATTTTCCAGTTTTAGCTGGAGATTTGCGGATTAATATCATTATCCATACATAATACAAAAATAAAAGAAAACATAATAATATTTAAAGGCATACAAACTTTCCCCCTCTCTCCCTATCTCTCACTCTCTCTCTCTCAAAGACGTATATATATATATATATATATATATATATATATATATATATATAT
>NC_068985.1:38166169-38173904 GCF_001194135.2 Octopus bimaculoides
ATATATATATATATATATATATATATATATATATATAGAAATATATATGTATATATATATATATATACATATATATATATATATACATATTGATATATATGTGTATATATATATGTATTTATATATTTATACATATATATGCATATATATGTATGTATATGCGCACAGCATGTTTTACAAAATATAAGATAAATTTCTTGTAGTTTTAAACCTTTCAAAACGGAACTTCAAACCATGTGTGATTACATCTTATTCGCTTCATACGCAAGAATATAAAGGTGGTTTTCCTGCCGTATTTCAAAATTCGTTGATCAATCAATAGACTCAAGTAGCATGTCACGTTTCTGCCTACGAAAAAGAACTTATAACTAATCAGTACTTAAATCATGCGCAAATTAGAATTCTAGTGCAATGATTGAAAAATTAATGAATAACTAATTACAAATAACGTGTTAGAAAACAGAAAGTATATTCACTGCATTTGTTGAAGTGGACCGAGTTTAAATTTCGATTGCGAAAGTTGAAAAAAAAAAATCTATGCTTATCTACGTTAAATTTATCTTCGCTTTTCCGCGATTAAAGTTTTCTGAGAGAAGATATAATATTTTCTACTCTAGGCACAAGGCCCGAATTTTTGTGGGAGGGGTCCAGTCGATTAGATCTTCCCCAGTACGCAACTGGTACTTAATTTTTCGACCTCGAAAGGATGAAAAGCAAAGTCAACCTTGGCGAAATTTGAACTCAGAATGTAAAGACATTTTGCCCGGCGTGGTAACATTTCTGCCAGCTTCGCCGCCTTTGAGAGAAGATATAATGAAAACCTCTAGTCATAGAAGCGTCTTCTTACATACACACACACACACAAACGTAGTCCCATACGCTTACATATACATATTTTTACTGTGAAGTGCATCCTCAGTAGTATCCGTTTATGTCAAGATGGGCTTTGCTTGTTTTTCTCTTTACAAAGATGCAAAAATTTTATAGCAGACAAAACTTTCGAAAGTTGATACTACCAAATTTAAAAACAACTTTGAAGGCGATGCTCCAGCATGGCCATAATTCAGTGGCCGAAACCATTAAGAAAAATGAAAGAATATGGAATAAGCTGTATTTTCTCACAATTTTTTCCCCTTTATCATTTTACCTGTTGTTGTATTGATTGTCTACGAATCTTTGTCCAAAATTCGTTTTCACGTGATTTCTCTCTAATTTTTTTTTAAGGTGGTTAAATAGAAACAACATGCCAATTGGTGAAATGGGTATGATTCGAGTGGAAGATAGTACTCTTGTTTTCGAAGATCCAGAAGAAATTGATACAGGAAACTATACATGTATAATGAGTAACTCTGCTGGCGAGAAAAAACAAAACGTCTGGATCATGATTTCAGGTAATTACTGATTCCCTTGATTACACAGTGTAACCCGACTTTAGTCCTTTCTGTGGATGCTGCTATTTCCTTTTTGCTTACTCCTAGAAATTATGAAAAATGGCTAATATTTTCTTCAAACTTTGCTTTTGTTGCTTTTGTTCAAACCCCCAAAGAATCCCCCTTAACACATGGCTATAACGCTCTCCCAGCAGGTTTTGAACTCAGAATATAAAGACATTTAGCTAAATACTGATTAGATATCTTTTCCTGTGTTCTAACGATTCTACCAACCCATCACTCCTATATATTTTCTAACATTGGCATAAGGACCAACTATTTGGGACGGGGGTGAAGGCATAGTCAATTAAACCGACTCTAGTACTTAGGTTTCTGAAATAGGCACTAGACTGGGAATTTAGAAGAGTCGATTATGTCGTTAATAAAAATCATAAAGATGAAGCTGATAGGGATGATGATGATGATGATGATGATGATGATGACGATGACGATGATGACGATGATGATGACGACGATGATGATGATGACGACGACGACGACGACGACGACGACGGCGGCGGCGGCGGTGATGACGACGACTATAAAGATGACGATTTCCATCATCGGCAACAATTGTTTAAAAATTTGTAGAACAAGGTTATTAATAAACTAATGAGGGTTTACATTATTAGTGATAGTATGGAATGAAAATAAACAGTGAGGTTAGTTAATTTGGTATCAGTACAACCTTAATGACAAAAACAAAAGTCGATTCCATCCGAGACATGAACACAATTTCGGAACATACTGCTAATTGACAGTGTTCGCTAATCCAGTAATTTATAAATCTACAGCCTGAATCAGTATCTGCCAAAATACTGCAGGTTGAGCTAATTAACAAGAGACCCGATATATGCACATTGGCAATCCACATAGCTATTTGTGTCACTTGAGACCATCTTTTAGAATGTAATGTTGTCCTAGATATACTATGCCTGAAAAAAACATGATCGTGGCACCTCTCGTCATAGAAGCGTCTTCGCTTTTCCGCGATTAAAGTTTTCTGGAGGAAGATATAATCTTTTCTACTCTAGGCACAAGGCCCGAATTTTTGTGGGAGGGGTCCAGTCGATTAGATCAACCCCAGTACGCAACTGGTACTTAATTTATCGACCCCGAAAGGATGAAAAGCAAAGTCGACCTTGGCGGAATTTGAACTCAGAACTTTTCTTTAATGGTGCTCACGGGCACCATTAAAGAAAAGTCCGAACGATCAGATCAAATATTGAGTCATGGTGCTGGAAATCAGCACCAAACGAGAATAAATTGTGAAGCATTTTGAAATATTGCAGCAAGCGCTGCCATAAAAAGACAATATTTTTATACTGTTGCGACTGAAACTGTTACCATGTCTACAGGTGCTAATGCTGCTATAGCTTCTACTATCGCTTCTGCTGAGTCTGCTGTCGTCAACGGCGTTACCTTTACTAATTCTCTTTTCTTGTTTGGTTGTCTTTATATCATAATGCTAATATTTTCCAAGGAGAAATGAAGCTGAAAAAGAAATAAGGTTATTAAAAAGTCTTTAATTACTATGGCAAACGATGCTTTCAAATCCTAAATGACAGCAATACCTTCGGATAAAAAGAACAGAGGCATGTAGTTACGCATACTAATAGAAATCGATCCACCGAATGCGCCTCGATAATTGCAAATCACTTCTAGCAATGGTTCGGGTAAAACTTTCTCTCTCGTGTCCAACACATGTCGATCACTTGCTGCTGACGCTGTTGCTGCCTCTTCTACTTCCGGCTTCCTACATTAACGTCTTACTTATTTAATTAGGCGCTTGCTGTTGCCGCCGGCCGTTCTACGAATATCCAAATGACTTGACTTATCTCTCCTACCACCGGATGTAAGAGAAAAATCTGCCGATTAAAACGAATCACATTTTGATGACTGGCAATATCGTACGTTTATTCGACACTACCGTTGTCTGTTTGAAGACTAAAACTTGTAGCGTTATTATTTTTCACTTTCAAATATCTCAAGGATTAAGTAAATTAAAATGTACTATTAAGTCTTTTATAGTTATGACTTGCATAAATGACATGCAGAGGTTAGTATTTTAAAGGAAAAAAAAAGATGGGAGGCGACTGATGTGAAATTAATTGCTGGATTTTAAGAAAAAATTAAACACCAATATGTTTAAAATTATATGAAATATTTTGCAGAATATTCAAAAAATGTCTATATATATATATATACAATCACACATATAGTTCTCGGTTTAATGCAGTATATTGTTATAACTTTGAGCATTTTGAAAGACAGCGAGTGATTCACACTGTAAACCTCCAATGTACTCATAAACATTATTTATAAAAATAGCAGTTTCTTAATCATATCCACCTGAGTACTATGTAGGCATCTAATTACTTTCTTTCATTAGATGGACAAGGACTGATATTCTCATGGTTTTATATTTTTATCTTTAAATAGTATAATTTGTTTTAAATAATGTAAAGAAAGCATTGATAACGATAATTTCCCACCAATAAACAAATCATCAAATTCCCTAAAAATACATAATTTCGAAAAATTGGTGGGGTGGGGGTTATCACAAAGTCCATGTACAGTTTTGAGTCCCCCAATCACTGTGTAAGTATTTTATTTTATGTAATGTAATTTTATATTTTGTTATTTATTTCAGTTCCACCAATCATCACGAAAGTTCCCCAGCCACGCACAGTTAGCGAAGATATGAGTGTTAGCTTCTCATGCAAAGTAATTGCAACTCCGTACCCAGTGACCACAATATTTTGGACTCGAAATGATGTCCCTATCGATCCGGTAAGTTTGTAACCACCGTTCTCTTCTCTATTAAGCTATAGGTTGAGGGAACAATAAGGAAAGAAATACAAGTGTATGTAAAAGCCACAGGCTCACCTTTAGGAATTGGGAGCAATCACTTCCTTTATCTACTTCAGAGGGATGGATGAATTTGGACTCAGCAAGGGAACACAAAATATCAAAAATGGTTTAAGTAATATTTTAGTATTTTTAACTAGTTCATACATTTTAAAAAAGTGGGTATAATCGATTGCTTTGACGCCATTACGTGACTAGTATTTATTATATCAACGCAACAACGATGAAAGATAACTAATCCCTGCAAACCTTTGTTTTTGCTACGTTACCAATGGTTCCATCCATTTTCCTGACAATTGTTTCTGATTTGGGGACAAAGCCAACCACGTTGAGAGATAGGATTAGTCCTTACCGTCGACACCAGTACCTGACTTTACTTTATCGACCCTAGAGGAATGAAAGGGAAAAATTGATCTCTGGAATTTAAACTCAGAAAGTAAATATCCGGAAGCGCTGCTGATTCTGCCAGCTCGCAGCGCTTCTACTTCCCTATGTATGTAACATAAACACATGGCTTGAAATATTGGCAGATGAGTCAATTACATAGTCTTTACTACTTGACATATACTTCATTTTACCGACCTTGAAGAGATATAAAACAAACTACTGAAGAGATGTAAGACAAGCGTACCAAGTGACACATTGATGCTCGCTCGTAGGCCTGCATATATGCATGCATTTCTTACTTGGCTGTATCTTAATTATCCTAAAGTCTACATTTAGCGTTTAAAAAATTGTCAGGAAAATACCTCGAGATATTTTCCTGACAATTTTTTAAACGCTAAATGTAGACTTTAGGATACTTAAGATACAGCCAAGTAAGAAATGCATGCATATATGCAGGCCTACGAGCGAGCATCAATGTGTCACTTGGTATGTTAGAAATTAAGGCCAACAGTCCCACAAATCATTCCTTGCCGTCTTAAATTTGATGTGCTAATTATGGCTGGAAAAGAGTTAACCATAGGTGCCACGCGGTGGGACTGAAACCGAAACCATGTTGAAAAGTAAGCTTCTTACCACACAACCACTAATACGCCTATATATATCAGTGTGTGTTCTACTTGTCCCCCACTATTGCTTGACAATTGGCGTTGGTTTGTTTACGTCCAAGCATTATAGCGTTTCAGCAGAAAAGACAATAAAATATGTGCTGGTGCCGATTTGATCGACTGAACCCTTTGGTGTAGTACTCCAGCATGGCCGTAATTGAATGAGTGAAAGAAGTGAAAATATAATATAATATAATATGATGTAATATAATATAAGTGGCTGTGTGGTAAGTAGCTTGCTTACCAACCACATGGTTCCGGGTTCAGTCCCACTGCGTGGCACCTTGGGCAAGCGTCTTCTATTATAGCCTCGGGATGACCAAAGCCTTGTGAGTGGATTTGGTACACGGAAACTGAAAGAAACCCGTCGTATATATGAGTATATATATATATATGTGTGTGTGTGTGCGTATATGTTTGTGTCTGTGTTTGTCCCTCCAACATCGCTTGACAACCGATGCTGGTGTGATTACGTCCCCGTAACTTAGCGGTTCGGCAAAAGTGTCCGATAGAATAAGTACTAGGTTTACAAAGAATAAGTCCTGGGGTCGATTTGCTCGACTAAAAGGCGGTGCTCCAGCATGGCCACAGTCAAATAAACTGAAACAAGTAAAAGAGTACATAGTAAAGAGTAAGCAAGAAAAAACACGAAAAAACAACAACACAAGGACGTGCACACGTTAAAACAGTTTATAAAATTTCAAAGAAATCACCCGGCTTTTTTTTTTATTATACCGACGCGAATACAAGGATGAAAATCCTCGATTTACATGAAATTATTTTAAATTAATTCCTTAAGAAAACAGAAAATATCGGGTAATAGTCTCAATTTCAAATCAATTATGTCAAAGAGAGTTCGTGTTGTAACTTAATTTGTATATATCTCGATTTCTGTTTATCGTGTGAACCACAACGAAATGTAAAATGTAAATTTCTGTCTTAGACGCGATTAAATATCGCGCATTCAACCTCTTCTATTCCAAATATATATTTAAACAGCTTGCTCCGTGAAACATGAATATCTTTATACCTAGTACGTTTAGTTCAAGATTGCATACCATGTGATAACACATTCCGTATTACGCCTAAATTAGATATGGCTGTTATTTAAGAATCGTTTTTAAATTAAAATTTTATGATGTATTGTAAGCTTTTTGTTCTTGTTCCATGGGAATAGATTCATGGTTTTGCTGCTGTTGTTATTTTCATCGTTCTTTATGTCATTTAATGTGGGATTTTTTTTAGTGCTTTAATGTTTTTTTTTTTTTTTTTTTTTTTTTTAAATGTGGTCCTTTCTTTGCGGGGAATGCAGCTAATCAAAGTTCTCTGTTTCTGTCAATAAGTCCATGTTTGCATAATAGGAATCAGTTTTATTTCTGCGTCGAAAAATACATTTCCTCTCCTAAATATGCCTGGCTACACATCTGGCCCTTATAGTCAGTGGTATTTAGGTCGAAATAATAGTACCATAATAACAGATGATGATGACTGATGATGATAATGATAATGATGGTGATGGATGATGACGATGATGATGATAATGGTGATGATGATAATGGTGGTGACGGTGGTGGTGGTGGTGGTAATAATTGTGCTAAAGATGACAGTGATGGTGGGGCTGACGGAGTTGTTATTCTTGGCAGTCGTAATAGCCGTGACAGTTAAGATGATGCGATAAGTTTTGGGACTGGCAGAAACGAAGAGAACTGAATTCTTTATCGGTTATTCAGTTTAGTGCCTTACTATTTTGAGTTCGACTCCTGCTGTGCACTTAGTTTGTCTTTCTGAGTCAGTTAAATGGTGACTAGACAGACACCGCTTTTATCGCAGTCAATAAAATTACTAGTAAGCACCACTTAACCAGGGTTCTTCAATAGATTTCTATCGAACCTGGTATTGTGTTTGGTATTTATTTTATCGACATTTTAAAAATAGAGATCAGAGGGCAATGAAAGATAACTATGACGGAATATAAATGTCACGGACTACGCATTTTAGGTGAAGGGGTGCAATGAGATTATAATCCCATTCCTTGACTGGAATTGATTTCATGTAATTTCAAAATAAATAAATAAATGAATAATAATAATGATAATAATCCTTTCTACTATAGGCACAAGGCCTGAAATTTGGGGGAGGGGGATAATCGATTACATCGACCCCAGTGTTTTACTGGTACTTAATTTATCGACCCCGAAAGGATGAAAGGCAAAGTCGACCTCGGCGGAATTTGAACTTACAACGTTGCGACAGGCGAAATACCGCTAAGCATTCCGTCCAACGTGCTAACGATTCTGCCAGCTCGCCGACATTTTTTAATTTTTTAATTTTTTAATTTTTTAATAATAATAATAATAATAATAATAATAATAATAATAATAA
>NC_068985.1:38174574-38175400 GCF_001194135.2 Octopus bimaculoides
GGTGTGTTTACGTCCCCCGTAACTTAGCGGTTCGGCAAAAAGAGACCGATGGAATAAGTACTAGGCTTCCAAAGAATAAGACCTGCCTGGGTCGATTTGCTCGACTAAAGGCGGTGCTCCAGCATGGCTGCAGTCAAATGACTGAAACAAGTAAAAGAGTAAAAAGAGTATATGGTTCAATAAATATGCGGCTTGCGCCTAGTTTTTCTGCTACCTGTCTCTGCAAAGCACATATTTCTCCGCCAGAACTGTCCTAAGAAACTACACAATAATTACAATAACGACTACACTTGTTATTCTTGTTAAGGTTGAGTCGAGAATAGAATATGCAACTGACTATATGAAACAAATACATTCCTTGCTTGGTATTTGCAAGTTTTACTAATACCCCCCACTCATAGAAATAAAACCCCTCACAAACCCCCGTTTATAATATACTTTCATTATACTTTTATAACGTGCTGAGAACTTTCGCACATATTATGGAACCTGATCTTAGATAGCTTTACGCTATCTTTTTAAACTAGACCCCTTACGGATTAAGTTTAATATCCATCAAGATCGCAGTTCAATGACTGAAAAATATTTCTCTTCCTCCCTCCTTTTGTCTCCTTCTCTCTTTTTCTCTCTCACTCACACACATGCGCGCACGCACGCTCTCCACAGATAATGTAGGATATCCGAATCGGAAATAAAATACGGAATTGCGACACATTCATATTCGATGGTTATTCATCAGTGACGAATCTGTTACAACCAGAAATCACACACTGAGTCATACACAAATTCAAAATCAAACCCTCTCTCTCTCTCTCTCTCTCTCTCT
>NC_068985.1:38175489-38176054 GCF_001194135.2 Octopus bimaculoides
TCTCTCTCTCTCTCTCTCTCTCTCTCTCTCTCTCTCTCTCTCTCTCTCTCTCTCTCTCTCTGCATTCATTTAAATTTTATTTGTCTTTTGACGGTGAATTATACATCAGTGGTCGATACCAGAAAGATATGGGCCCAATGTTGTATACCCTCTAAGTTTTAAATAAATATCTGAGTAATGAAACAATAAACATGAAATAATTTTTCGCACACATGGCCACTCGATCGACTAGAAATAACAGTAAAATTACACTAGAACCACACTCATTCTTCTTAAATATGGAAGGAGGTATGTCAAATTAAAATTTAATTCTGGGATACAGGCATGAAAGAAAGTATTATCATGGTTCAGTCGCTTTGTCAGCTCTGTCAGGACAGATCTCGCTAAGGCTAAGACAACAGCAACATCAATAACAACCTCCAAGAGGAGTTTATATATATATGTATATATATATATATGTGTGTGTGTGTGTGTGTGTGTGTGTGTGTGTGTGTGTGTGTGTATATATATATATGTATATGTATGTATGTATGTATGTATGTGTATATATATATATATATATATA
>NC_068985.1:38176665-38182285 GCF_001194135.2 Octopus bimaculoides
AGAAGGTATTATAATAAAGAGATAACTGTAGCTTTTATTGAAGTCTCCACACACACTCTCCACTATAAGCCTCATAGAAATAATTAAGCTGTACAATGACTACAAAATAAGCATCATAAAACTGTCAAGAAAGGGAAGTGAGATGCTGTTAAATCCTTTTAAAGATCTCTTACTCATTTCTGCTGTGGATCGGTCCGTTAGGTCTTTCATTAGAAAAGTTTGGTTGGTTGGATGGTTGGGTGGTAGGAGTGACGAAGAAAATGAAAGGCAGATAATATCTTCCTTGCTCTCACACATGAAATGTGTTATTTGTAATGCCTACTAAGTTTTTATTGTATAATTTTTCATTTTGTTTGTCGTGTGGTGTGAATGCATGTACATACACATGTGTGTAGCTACAAACACACACATATTTCCATCCATATATACGCGTCTTATGTTTGTATGTATGTATGTGTGTATGTATGTATGTATGTAGGTACGTACGTACGTAGGTATGTACGTACGTATGTATGTACGTACGTATGTAGGCTTGTGTAGATTTCTGCATGTATACATGTATGCAGCCCTGTGTACATGTATGCATGTATATCCTTACATGCATACATACATACATACATACATACATACATATACATTAAATACACACTCAAATATATATAACATAAATTAATGCAAATATACAAATTTATTTCGAGTACATGCGTACCTGTATATATATATAATATATATATATATATGTATGCGAAAATGTGTGACGCGTATTTATATGTGTGTGTCTATCTGTTTTATCGAATGTATAAATTATTCCCTGCCAAATATACATTTTTCATCCTCAAATTATATAGATGCCTGTTTACATACGTACATTCATATATATATATGTGTGTGTGTGTGTGTGTGTGTGTTTTTACATATATGTATGTATACATATATGTATATATATATATATATATATATACTTATGTATGTATACATGCGCAACTATGTACAGACGCGTTAGAACGGTGCGTGTTGGTATATTTCTCGTGACTGAACATTGCGGCTGTTTCAGTGCGTTCACCTAATTCCACGCTTGAGTTAGTTAAAGTGATAGGAACACAAATTATGGCGTCAGCTGTGATATAAAGGACAGAATTGTATTGCATGGTCGCTGTAGTTAGGAGGATATATATATTGTGTTGTGTGTGAACAGTAAACAGTTTCATGAATTCATCTTTACTGATGTAAGTAATTCTTAGAATGCTTTGGGTTTTTTTTTTTAACATTTGGGAAGTGTTAATTCACTTTCCTCCGTCCTTCACTCGGAAATTATACGTTTTCGTATTTATCCATTTTAATTTGGTTTACTGGGTCACCCCTAGTGGTTTTAGTTCCTGGTCAATTCTGATCGGGTATACCTATAACCAAAGTTATTCTAGACAGTTGAGTATAACTTAAGGGAGATTCAGCTACTGTTGTCTCATATTGTTGGTGGTTTTTTGCAAAATTTTGTCTGTGCTACATGAGATTTTCCCATGTGAGAATTTGAGTCCAACGATGCATGTCGACCAGGCATGAATTATGGTGTTTATACCGCCATCAGCAATGATATTAAGCTCTGTTTGAATCTGCAATGGAGTCTGTACTGTGTCGCTCGATCTACTAAAATCAACGGCCAAATCTCTCGAATTATATTCTACATGTTATATGGAAAATAGGAAAGGCAATTTGAATAGCATAATTACAGATATACTAAATCACAGAATAGTTATGAATGGAAGGCTTTAGATCATCTGTGTACTCGATTAGGGACAGCATTTTACTACGCAAGAATAACACCAAACCATCTTTTGTACTGATGTTATTTGTCATAATGAACAATTTGAATTGTTTTGCACTCCTAGCTTATATTACTGAAATTATATTTAACTTATTGTTTCATTGTTGCCGATGTGGCTGTTTTTTTTATATATCTTTTGCTGTTGTTGCATAATGTAAATTATATTGTCATCTGCCGGAAGGTTGTACATGCAAATCGTTGAACTGTAAAGATATAATTAAATGCTGCAAATGGTTTCCAATTTAAGACTCTATTGTCAAACAATTTAGCAAAGACTTTAAAGTATCCATAGGAGTTGAAGAATTCAAAAAGGTATTTTTAAAAAAGATAAAAAAAAAGACGTTTCAACGGAGCAAACTAGCAAATCAAATAAATGATGACTGAGGACTCCGAGGATGGGCCACAGTTCAAGACTGACAATTTTGCTTTCTGTAAATACTAAGATAGATTATATTAAAACAAAGTGAAGCAACGGTTATGTGAAATGAATATTTTGACAGTGTCAAACATATGTTGCGCAACGCACAGGAAGGAAACACTAACATCATCCAGTAAAATCGCTCAATTCCTATTATGTAACAGACGAAACACCAATGTATCACAATAAGCAATTAAACAATACAACGAAAGCATAGCTGATGTAGTAAAACTGTACAACTCTACATCCTTCCCAAATGCTGCCCACTTGTCAGGAGGAACACGATGGTATGCTTAACGGTGCCGAGGAACTGGCAATAAACTGTTGAAACCTTGATGATGATGATGATGATGGTGATGGTGGTGGTGATGTGTCATTTTAAAAATTTTGTCACAAAGCCTATGAATGGACGACATTACAAACAGTTGAGTAGATGTAGAGAAAACTATTTGAATATATAAAAGCTACAAAAATGCTATATCCCAGCGCCTTCACAAATCCCTAGGTGCTCTTCATTACTTTAGCGAATGCCTTCTTCCAACCAAAATTATATTCAGATCGATGCTATCCAGCTACACAGGACTCCACATTCCCACGCATCTTTTATCAAAGTCGTGGAAAAATAATTCTTCATTCTTTGCCTCTATTCTCCTGTTCGAGTGGGTGTGCGTATGAATAGTTCAGTGAAAGATTGGGTTAGCTGAAGAGGGAAGCGTCTGTCTTGATTCCTTGCTATCTTGTTTACCACCCGACATTTTTGCTACAACTATCAAGCTGAAAACTGTGAACCCTTTCCTTTAAAGAAAATCGGCGACCGGTCTTTACGGTGGAGTCGGCTGACAGATACATTTTGTCAAGTATTCGATAAAAAAATGTTAGATATAAGTAACATGTCAGCAATGTTTGAACACAAATGAGTGCATGCAGAACGGTTGTCGTCACCATTGGTTTTATTCATGGTCATTCCTGATCAAGTATACATATAAATCTAAAGTCCTGCCACAACTATGTTGGCAGACTATGAAGCTGCATTTGTGAAAAAGCTATCTCGAACTCGGAAAGCCCTTGTAGCAATGCCAGGCTAAGAACTTTTGAAAGTTGCCCGGAATCCCTGATCTCAGTCTTCCACAAAAAATTATTCGGGTAGCTCGCGTGGACGCCCAGAATTTTTGTCAGATCATTATCACTTATACTCTCAAATAAACATCTATAGAGCCCTAGCGTAGACGTTTCACTCTCTGCACCACTTTGTCAGAAGAGTGCAGCGAGCACTTGGCAGTATTGCAGTACTACGTGCTTTAACTCGTTCTGAGTTTGACCTACAACTGTAACTTAATCGAAGCTGCAGAAAGATGTTTGGAAGTTCCATTATAAAAAGTTCTATAAAGTCTTTCTTTCCCTCATGCGTAATTTCACAGGGTGGAGGCGCAATGGCCCAGTGGTTAGGGCAGCGGACTCGCGGTCATAGGATCGCGGTTTCGATTCCCAGACCGGGCGTTGTGAGTGTTTATTGAGCGAAAACACCTAAAGCTCCACGAGGCTCCGGCAGAGAATGGTGGTGAACCCTGCTGTACTCTTTCACCACAACTTTCTCTCACTCTTTCTTCCTGTTTCTGTTGTGCCTGTAATTCAAAGGGCCAGCCTTGTCACACTGTGTCACGCTGAATATCCCCGAGAACTACGTTAAGGGTACACGTGTCTGTGGAGTGCTCAGTCACTTGCACGTTAATTTCACGAGCAGGCTGTTCCATTGATCGGATCAACTGGAACCCTCGACGTCGTAAGCGACGGAGTGCCAACAACAACAATTTCACCGAGTGAATCCAATATAAATAAATCCTTATCGTTTTCTAAATTTTCCTTGTAATATTCTTTTCTTGCTTGTCACCCTTGTGGAAAATAGAAAAGTAGTAGTAGTAGTAGTAGTAGTAGTAGTAGTAGTAGTAGCCAGCAAGAATTGCAACAAAAGTAACCGCAACTAAAACCGCATAAGTAGCCCAGTTTCTTGAATGGGAGTGTAAAAGAAGACCAATTATCTCCCCCAGTTATGTAAACATCGTTTTATCTTCGCCTCTTTAGAAACTATTATTTCTTCTGCTGTTAGTCAAAACAGGCGAGACGGCGCCAACAATAGGCTGGAAACATTTCCATATAGATTGGGTCGGCCTTTATACAAAGACCCTTATTTCAACTGGGCTTTTATCAGGTAAACTTAGACGTCATCTCTGCTTCATTGAATATTCTCCACCTCTTGTGTCCAGGGACTCTTTGTATTTAGTCTTCAAATAAATACAGAAATAGAATAAGAACACACACACACACACACACACACACAAACACACACACACATATATATATATATATATATATAAGTAACAGTTCTAAATATATATGACCATCTGTGTGTATCCGGTGGTGATAGCGGTAGTAGTCGTGATCGTAGCAGCAGTGGGAGTAAAGACCAATAACGTCAGCAGCGGAAAGTAACAAGAAATAAAATGGTGATTTGTTAATATTTAAGCGTAAATGTTGATATTCGTGTCCGCATATATACGCTTGGATATGCGTGTGTGTATAACTATACACTATTGTTGATTATGTCCCCCTTTTCTCTTTCTCTCTCTCTCTCTCTCACACACACACACACATACACCCACATGTGTGTAACGAAGTTTTTAGAAGAAATTCTTGACTCCGAAGAAAGATTTTAAAAAATTATAAGTTATTAATCGTATAAAGTAATTTAAAAAAAAAAATTTATGGCAAACCTTATCGAGGGAAGATTTCTATTTGTGTTAAGTGCTTAACAACACAAAACTTCCTTTCATAAGGTTTGTGTCATTCTGTTCATTTTTAATACATACCCCAACCATATGGTTCCGGGTTCAGTCCCACTAAGTTGCACCTTGGGCAAGTGTCTTCCACTATAGTCTCGGGCTGACCAAAGTGTTGTGAGCGGATTTGGTAGTCGGAAACTGAAAGAAACTCGTCGTGTATATATATATCTGTGTGTGTGTTTGTGGCTCGGTTTGTTCCACCATCACCGCTTGATAACTGGTGTTGGTGTGTTTACGTCCCCTTAAGGGTTCAACAAAAGAGACTGAGAGAGAATAAGTAATAGGCTTTAAAAAAAGTAAGTCCTGGAGTCGATTTGTTCGACTAAAACCCCTCACGGGCAAAAGTCAAATGACTGAAACAAAAGAATGTATATATAAACACACACACACACACACACACACACACACACACACATACACACACACATTTATATATATATATATATATATATATTTTGTCCTTGTTCTTTTGCCACGTCATGTACCCAGTTATGTATCTATATGTACATGAACATATATACATACATGTACATATATATGCAT
>NC_068985.1:38182359-38187878 GCF_001194135.2 Octopus bimaculoides
CATATATATATACACACACACACACACATATATATATATATATATATATATATATATATACACATATATACATATATATATATATATATATACTTACATACATATCCTACCGTTGTCATCACAGCGAAGGCCATGCCGGGGCTATTTTTTGTTGCCTTGTGTATAGTCATGTGTTCAGTGATATTCTTGTTGTTGTTCTGTATACGTAACATACATAGCCTCTTACTTGGCGAAGCATTGAAATGGTGAACTGGCCTACTTTGGTTGCAGTCTTTTGGTCAGTAACTTATTAACATATTCCCAATGAACTCGATATTAGAATAAACCTCGCGAGTTGTACAAAAAGAATTGGTGGTTTGCTGAACTGCAATTTACCAAATGTGAATCTAATGTTGCATTCATTTGAAAAATACAAATCTGATATGATATAATATACACGAGCACCACCAGTCGGTTGTAAATTCTAATTTAGGTCAGCATAGGAGTCCTTCAGCCTGCTAGAAACGGAAGCTACAGTCTTCAAAACTGTGCTCGGCAAAGGATGTGGTCCGAAACATGATGTCAGAAATAAAGATGTGACATTCACAAGCGAAACGTCTTTCGTTATAGGTCTGTTCTCTCAAGGCCGAACTAGAGATAAACCGCAACAAATTGGAACTTATTTAGTTATTGATTTATTTATTCACTACCAAAACCTTATACTTGATACTCTACTACAAATAATTAACAACAAACATCGCAATCCTAACCTGAATAAATAATAGCGTTACAGTGCCACATACACATAATTGGAGAAACAAACAAAGCAAAAATAAAGCAAAAGAATAATCTGTAATCATAAAACATTCCCAGCTAATTTGATAAGGAACAGCAGTTATCACGTGATATATCCCAAATCCGACTTTTGGCCTGAATCTCACTACGAAAAAACGCGTATTTAGCTTGATTACATAGATTCGGTATAAACTTCAGCTCAGACTCTTCCTGGTCGGGTTGTTATTGACTTACACAAACGGAACAGACACGTACACAGCCCTCACCACAAGGCATAAACCTTCTTCTCCTCTTCTCTCTCTCCCTCTCTCTCTTTCTTTCTCTTACGCTTTCTATCTCTCTTTCTCGTGTGCTTCTATTTGCTCTTTACATTCACGTAGATCTAGATAGATGCACCTGTGCATAGAGAGATCTTGAGCGGCTATATCATTTCCAGATAAGATATCGAAGCTTGTGATGCTTGCATTCACTACTACATGTCTAACGATTTCGTAAAACATTATCTGTCACAGTTCCATCCCCACATCTTCCTTTCTTCAATCGCCTCTTTTGAAATAAATCCTTCGTTCTAAGTCTATGCTTCTCACACACCATATCTCTCTTTCATTCTGCCGTTCTCCTCTTTTTTTCTCCCTTTTTTTCTTTCCTTACTCTACAATAATCAGTAAGTTGATAATCTCCTCCTGTACGTACATGTAAATACATGCATATATGTGTAAACGTATGTATGTGTGTGTGTGTATGTATATGTGTATGTTACTCTGTCTGTCTGAGTATGTATGTGTGTATCCATGTATGCATGCTTATTTGCGTGTATGCAAATATACCAGATACATGTGTATGTGTGTATGTATATATGTGAGTGTGTGTGTGTGGCTGTAAGAAAACGCTGTAATTAAACAAATGTTTCACTTTACAAATATTGGGACGGTGCATAATTATTGCGGCTTTTTTTCAACAAATTTTATTCAACAAAAACAAAAACAACATGTAACAAAAACAACTCTAAATGATTATTCCGGAGCATATTCACCATCTACTTCAATTACTGCTTCCCATTTGCTTGGCAGACGGTCAGACCGTCATTTAAAGATGTTTTTGTTAAATACTGTTATTGTTTTTGTTGAATGAAATTTGTTGAAAAACAGCCGCAATAATTATGCACCAACCCAATATGTTTTAACTTACACATATTGTAAGCTATTTAATCTTCAAAGAATAATAAATACATTCAACATAATTATATACGAAGTCCTACTTTCGAATTCCTGTCGTCTTGTAATTATTTCGTGGTCTCTGTGTAAGAATGCATGCATAGACAGAAACTTGTATTCTCGCAATGAAATGTGAAATTTAGTGAATTCTTGAGTCTGGAGATTATCTCTCCTTCTCGCACGGACAAGGGGAGATAATATATATTGATTTTTCCCCACTTTCTTTTTTTCATATCTTTTCCTCCCCAACTCCCACTCCTCTCGTTTCGTCTATTCCTACATTTCTTCCTCTCTGTACGACCTTTTCTTTTCCTCTCCTTCACTCTTTGCCTTTCTCTTTACCCCTCATTACCCGTTCTCCCTCGCTCTCCATCTCATTTTTTATTTTATCCAATGCCTGATGCAATGTGCGTTCATATATACTGATACACTTACAATTTTTTAAATAATTAAAAATAATTAACTGCAGTTTACTTTCGTCTTATCTCTTCTTGGTAGGAACCAGCGATATCATAGTTTCAAAACAACCATTGCTTAATTGCTGTCTTTGAAATTGTATGACGAAAACAAGTATATGTATAGTAATATATACTACATACACTTGTACATTGGAAATAGAGGTGTGACATCTGCGTGGTCGCTTAGCCGACTAAAAGTACCTCAAATTACATTTTTCCTTTGTATAAAGGAAAGTCATTATGAATAATAGATTCCAAGACATAGAATGTTTCGAAAGAAACCTTCTGGATGGTCATGATTAGAAATCCCTTAATCATACACAGGATCTGCTGAATAATAGATGACATGAGGTTAAACTATCATATATATATAGATTTGCTGAATCGTGGTTTATCTGCAGCTAAGCAATCATAAACAGATCTATTAAATCAACGATAAGCAACAACGTTGGCTGAAAGTTTATGAAAGTTTTCCAAAAAGCATACGAAAGAATTAAACACAGAAGAGAGATGAAGAGAGAAAGCTGACAGAAGCAGAGAATAATGGAAGGGAATGAGAGAATAAGAGGCTGTATAGAAATATGCGTACGTGCATATATCTTTGTGAATTTGAATGTGTTTAGTAAGAGTGGTTTCCTGCGAATGATCATAACAGATGCAGAATCTAGTTAAACGTCTATAATTCTAGAATATTACCAAAATAATTACTCAATATATCATAAAATATGTGCTTTATTGATTATCACAGCTTAATGGATGACAATAGATTTTCTCACTGTATTAAAATTACATGTGCACTAGTTTTAAAGTCATGAGCTATCAAGGAGCCGTGCGCAAATGAATGATGTTTAATGGGGACATCTTGTTGGAATTGAGTAGAATGTAGGAAACAGTTAAATGTCTATGAATAGAAAGTACAATTGTCCGGGGAAAGCAGTGATATACTCTATGTGTGAGTGTGTGCGCGCGCGTAAACATATAATACGTTCTGCAAATCAGAATAATATCGTGTGCTGTGAGAATGTGAGTTGTAACGTCGCAAGTTTAAACTGCTGAAGATAACATTGAGCCACGGTTTAACACGACCACCTGGTTCTTGGGTGCCTACGGCGGAGTTCCCTCTGTAAGAAATCCTTATATCATGTTTCCCTTTTGCTGATATCGCTTATAGTCTTTTGTGCTACTTGATGTTGCATACGTACTTACTTACATACACGCATACATACGCATAGCTATACGTACACATGCATACTTGAGTGCATCACATATATACTTTCAATCGAAGGTAATATCATGAGATCAAAACGAAGAACTTCTAAACAGCTACTCTGAGCGTACAGCTGTTCCATGTGAATCAAAGATGGCTAGTCTTGACCTACCTAAACAGGGATTTGAAGCAAAAATACCCACCATACCAGTAGAAAGTTACGAGGGGTTACTGAAAGGCCTGGTTGGAGGCCCAACCTTCCGAGTTTTTTATAGGGCTTAGAAAAGCCGAAGGACCGCTGCAATATGCGTATGAATCTGTGAGGGGAATATGTTAAATAAAATCATAATGAAGTAATCCTCTTTATTTTCTTTTACCCCAAACCAAGAACTATTCAGCACTCCCTCGTAAGCACGTGTACATATCCTGCAAGTTAGAGAATGCCAAAAACTTTGACCAGAATACTAACATCACCTGTTGGCACTCCGTCGCTTACGACGACGAGGGTTCCAGTTGATCCGATCAACGGAACAGCCTGCTCGTGAAATTAACGTGCAAGTGGCTGAGCACTCCACAGACACGTGTACCCTTAACGTAGTTCTCGGGGATATTCAGCGTGACAAGGCTGACCTTTTGGATAAATGGTACAACAGAAACAGGAAGTAAGAGTGAGAGAAAGTCGTGGTGAAAGCGTACAGCAGGGTTCGCCACCATCCCTTACCGGAGCCTCGTGGAGCTTTAGGTGTTTTCGGTCAATAAACACTCACAACACCCGGTCTGGGAATCGAAACCACGATCTTATGACCGCGAGTCCGCTGCCCTAACAACTGGGCCATTGTGCCTCCACAGTAATATCACCTAGACCTGCGATAAATATATTACATCTCGTCTAGATGGCTACACCTTTCCACCGGAATCTTCGGGCCCTGAATGTCAAAAGGAGTCAAGATGAGCATTAGTAAACGCTGTGGGAAGGTAAATGAAGGCTGTGATATGGAGGTAGTAGTTGAGAAGGCAGGAGACAGAAAGGGACAGGCCGGAGGCTGATTACGAAGGTTAACTGACCTATAGCCTGGTAGATTTTAATTCTAAAGAGTTTCGAATTAATCTATACATGAATTTATTTTAGGTTTTGATGTATTTAATTTCAATATCTTAAATGATCTTCCTCTCGTCATTGCAGACAACTCCTGGATTCCGTGTGAACAAAAAAGTGGGAACTTTATACATCGCCAGTGCTCAGGCAGAGGATAGCGGCAGCTATGCCTGTGTCGCAAATACCACAGGTCAACCTCTAGAAGTCTCCAGTCGGGCATATCTCACAGTAAAAAGTAAGTAGATGCTCTTTTCCATATTGTCTTTCATAAACACGCACGCGCGCGCAGGTACACACGCACTCACAAATTCTCTAGTGTCTTAGTGATGATTTTAGGTGTTATTTTTGTTAGTTTCTAATGGACATTTGCTCCACGAGATCTATTATTATAATTGCAATTCTTATTTATAAACCTCTGTTATGCACATATATATGTATATATATCTTAGTGTGCGTGTACAAATAGCCACTTCGTATAGATACCTATGCTAGATTCTCTAACAAGAAAAGAAAAATCATGGATGTCAATGGGTATTTCATGAACAGCGTAAAAATATTCTTTGTTAGAATGCACGGGCAATACACACACACACAGACACAGCTAACACACTAAGATATGTATGTATGTGTATGTATATATATGTATATATGTATATATATATATGTATATATGAATGAATATATATTTGTATTAATATGTATATATTTACATATATTCATACATATATATACATACATACATACATACATACATGTGTGTGTGTGTGTGT
>NC_068985.1:38187966-38190895 GCF_001194135.2 Octopus bimaculoides
ATATATATATATATATATATATATATATGCATATATATACACACATATATATATAGCCAACATATATATACAGATATAGGTGTGTGTGTGTTTGTGCACTTAGGTGAAATGGTAAAAATCTAGGAGGAAGTACATAAAATAGAGATGGATGAAGAAGAGGGAGAAGAAGGAGAGAGGGATATAGTGAGATGGTGTCTGTAGGCTATGTTTAGAATATTTATTTTGGCTTAGTGTCAGAAATGCATGCCAATCCTTGATTTACTATTTTCTGTTTTCAGCAAACTTGGTCTTTCTAATAGGAAGTGGTGCCTAAAAAGATAGATCACAATGATTTTCTTACATGCACATACTTACATATGCATATATATATATATATATATATATATATATATATATATATATATATATATATATATATATACATATACATATATAGATATATAGTTAGACAGATATATATTATATGTGTGTGTGTTTATATATGCATGTATGTGTGTATTGCGTATTGTGTATCTTTCTCACACTCTCTCTGCAGACACATATGTGTGTGTGTTTGTATATGTATATATGTGTGTGTGGACAAAGCCGATGAGAGTGGAAGTGAATCAGTTTCTCTGTGTGTGTTATTTGTATGTGTAAGGAAGACAAAAGGGAAAGATGGAAGCGAGAAAGCCTAGGAGAGGGATCTTGCCGATCAAATATTTCTCTTTGAAACATTATATAATTCTTCTAGCGAAACGCCATTCAGCACGTCTGCTCTTTAAGCTTTGTTACCAGTTGAGATATTTTTGGACACAATGAAACCTAGTGCGGCTGACTTTTGTCTGTCCGTACGTGAATGAGTTCCTTAAACCTAACAAGAAGCAAATTTTTATCATAATTCTCAATACAGTTCCTATATTGAAAGCAATTTACTGCACGACCACTTATCTTGCAACAAGCTGTTATTGGAGAAATCCTGTATTTTTTAGTAATTCCTTTCACGAAACATGTACTGTTCTAGATGCTTATTTCTATTGTAGTTGATAGCTTTTCGAATTTAGGAGGACACAATTCTTCCTTATTTAAATTTCTTGTTTAAAGCAAACCTGCCCGCGAAACTTTGTGTTAATACACAAATGTAGTTGTTATGAAGCTCAATGAATGTAACTACATGCTGAACTTTATACTCTGCTGTAGTGAAGAACGTTCTGGAATTCCTGATACATTTCTTTCCGAATATCACTTATAACATCCTACATTCGCGTTCACTTCACATACGTGCTTGTTATCTTAGTTCAAGACATGAATTTCATAAGATGCTGTTTATCTAGATTTACTATGTATATTTATTTGTTTTTGCATGGTGCAATTTTGATGTGAGATATCTTGTTTATGAGTGGATGATACCTGTAAAATGAATGTTATGAAAAAAAGAAGGTTGATATTATTTGGTTACCGGTAACATCGTCAACGTTACAAGAGAAAGAAATATAGATAGAAGTCTCCATGGCTCAAATAGAAATATTTTATAAATTACCATTACTAATTGCTCAGCTGTTGTTTCGTATACAATATTTTATATGATCCGAAAGAAAGTAAAACCAGATGCCTTCATTTTGCTTTTCAGAAAAATTACGTTTTAGTCCGGCACCAGAAGATCACAGACTTGAACTGAGTTTTGAATCCACAATAGAATGTAAAGCCGAGGCAGAAACTCGTCCAGCGATTACATGGCTAAAGGATGGGCGTGAACAGTTCCCTACACACGTCAGCCAAGACAAAGGAGTACTTTACTTTCACGGTGTGCGCAAGTCTGATGCTGGGTATTACACTTGTATTGCCGTCAGTGAACGCCAAGGTATCATAAATGCCACGATTACAGTAGAAGTTGTGGGTAAGAGACATTTATACTTTTCTGCATCTCTTCCTTGATTTGATTTATCACTTCTGTGCAATTTAAGTTTTAATTAAATTTTATTAATAACATTAAATGATATAAATCATTTAAGCTACGTTTCTTCTCCACTGACTCACGGCAGTTCGAACCTACGCCTCTTACGAATGTCACATGGAGAAAGATAAATGACAAATTATTTAAGCTAGCCATTTTCTTTTATCGACACTGTGATTCGAACTGGTTATATGTAAGAAGGAAGTCTAAAAGAAGTTTGGGATGACATGAAAATTGCAGTTCTGAATCATTAAAATCACCAAAACTTTCTAAATTTTGATTGGTCAAAACATTCTGCGCCACAAAGAGGACCTCCTGAATATAGAATGTTTCCTTTTTATATATCAACGCTCCAAGCAGACATATTTTTAACATTGACCATTAATAATACGTACAAGGAATCGTAATTATTCAGTTAGATTTTAATTAAATTGAACAGCAAACAGAAAACAACTGATACTATATAAAATTAACCAATTTTTCATTCAATAATTTATTTGAATTTTTAAAGCGATGCCTGATATATTTCAAAATAAAATTAGTGACAGCAGCTATATTACAACGGTCAGTCAACTAGGAAAGTCGGAAATATATGCAGTATTGTATCGCCACCCATACAGAAACAATACGTAAATCCTGTCTCTATTTATGATGACAGATACTAATGCTACTATCAGTTCTACTATATCAAATGAATGAGGGAAATCAGTGTTATTTCTCACAGAGTTAATCCGTGATTTATGGGGTTTATTGGCCTTAGTTGGTTGTCTCCTACTTTTTGTCTCCCACAAGCACACACATAAACATAAGCATGCGTGCGCACTCACACACGAATATACACACTGTTAGCACAAATACACCCAAACATCACACCAAGCACACACTCTGAATTTTATTTAATGTTTCTGCATTTGCCGGTGGAGCCTTCACTGTTCATGTCAAGGAAGATCCCACACTCGTCGCTTTTTTGTAGCAAAAAAGCAAAAAAAAAAAAAA
>NC_068985.1:38191093-38192689 GCF_001194135.2 Octopus bimaculoides
CCCCCCCCCCCCCCACTAGATTTCAGTCCTTATGCCTGTACTAGAAAGGATTATTATTATCATTATCGAGGGCGCATAGCCTAGTTGTTAGGGTGTTGTACTCACGATCGCGAGATCGTGGTTTCAGTTCCTAGACTGGGTGGTGTGTTGTGTTCTTGAGCAAAACACTTCATATCGCGTCGCTCTGCGATCACGTCGACACCTGACACGTGGTACACGGTGCACCTGTTCAAGCAACGTCAATTTGATGGATTGGGGTGAACTAATGTACAGCACGAACATTTATCTGATCACTATAAACAAATCATTTGGCAAAAGTTGAATATTCATACGTCGTCTTCGACGGGAGAGTCCATCATCATCATCATTATTATTATTGTTATTATTATTATTATTATTATTGTTGTTGTTGTTATTTTCTACGAGGTCGAGTGCTTATGTTGTCGGTCTCTCTTGTGCACTCGTTAATGTTATAATTATTTGTAGTTTTCTCGACTATCTTCTGTGGAATATATCTCTGCGTTACAAAGCGCGCAACAGCAGAATATGCTAAAAAGAAAGTCTACGGATATCGAGAGATTCTGTTATATATGTTTCCAGTTAAAGAAAACCCAGTTGTTGAAATGATATCAAAAGCACAAATATTAGCTTCTTTCAGAGACATCTGATACAAGGCTATATAAAATTGTAGTGTCGAATCTTCTGACTGAAATGCAAAACTGTACTCAGATGGTATTAGCTTAAAAAGAGACATAACCATTTCTTTAACATTTGTGAACCACATGCTCCTATTAAAGGTTCATCAAATCCAAGGAGTCGTCGGGGTAAAAATTCAAGCTTTATGTATACATTTAATGTAACGTACGTATATACGTGCCTATGCATAGATGTATGTATGTATGTATATATGTACGTGTAGGAGTATGCGTATATGTGTACCCAAATTTATGTATAAATTCCAGTGCACACACGAGCAATATAAAGATTTTTATGGGTACAATCATCTAAATTACTCAAACACTCATACACAGATGTACGTTATAGACATATACATACATACATATAATTATATATATGTGTACACACCCCCACATATATATATATATATATATATACAGATATATATATATATACACACACACACACACACTCAAACACATACACACACACACAGAACGTGAGAGAGAAAGAGACAGATAGATAGAAAGATAGATACATACACACACACACGCATTCATATATATATATATATACCTAAACACCGAGGCCTCTTTAACTTGATAAATGGCCCTTAATTTAATAGAATCAGACCCCGAACTAAGTATTCGGGCCAATATACACTTATTAGAATCATTTGAGCAGGTATCCCAGCCTGGCCTAAATATTTTGACGCAGCTTTTTAAAATAATATCACTAATCAAACCGATACACACGACGCATCTCTCTTTTGTTATATGTGCATGTGTGTGTGTGTGTGTGTGTGTGTGTGTGTGTGTGTGTGTGTGCGTGTGTGTGTGTGTGTGTGCATGCATGCGTACGTGTATGCATATATATTTTATACATATGTTATATATATATACACACACACACACACAC
>NC_068985.1:38192719-38195313 GCF_001194135.2 Octopus bimaculoides
AGAGAGAGAGAGAGAGAGAGAGAGAGAGAGAGAGAGAGAGAGAGAGAGAGAGAGAAAGAGAGAGAGAAAGAAGCATTAGAAAACCAAAAGCACATGGGAGCATTTTGGAATTCCTAATAAAGATGTTATTATTCATTTTCTGAAATAATTTTAGACAGCATGATGTTTGAAACCAACCAACTTCGACAGTTGTGGAATAAAAACCACACCTCCCTGTAAATACGAACGTTGGTTTTATTCATTTTCTGTCATGTTCATCACAAAAACAGCACATCTCTATCACCACCACCACCATCACCACAATCGCTATAGTCACCATCTCTGCCACTCTCGAATGCCACCAACATGAAGAATAAGAAACTCAAGAACAAATGCAATATTGCAGAAATCAATAGAAATAATGTATTTTATATCGTTATCAATTTATTTATTTTTTATGTTCCTTATTGCTTTTCTCCATGGTTACGTGTTTGTTTTCGTGTCTTCTCCAAACTCCTTGACTCGATCTGAGATCAATTATGCACACACACACATACACACACGCGCGCGTATCTAAACAATTTTAACATCCACGTGCACACACGTGTACATAGATACAAGTATATCTCTACTGTTTCTAATACATCAGCTACTAGAAAAAATACATCATTAGAAATGCATATACACGCATATATATATATATATATATATATATATATATGCACATACACACATACACAGATGCGTGATTAAAGGCACATTTATGGAAAAATAAATCCTCTCCTACTCCACCATCAAACGACCTATTCACGCTTAGACGAAGTGTTAGTTAACATCTGTTATTTCCAGCTGAATTCTTTAGTTTTAGCTGATGACAAATTAGTAGTCTTTATCCGTGCCATGACTGCTTAGATATTGCAATTTAATCTAATTAGGTGGGGTCAGACAGCTTAAATAAACTTCCCGTTGCTGAAGGCGTTGCGTACAACAACCTCGAATCGACTGCAACGTAATAAATAGTTTATTAACACTCCCGCAACTCACCCTCGACGACAACAACAACAAGAACAATATTAGAATTATCGTAACTATGACGACAATAACAATAATAATAATAATAATAACAAAACAGATGTTGATGGCGCTGTTGGTGGTGTTGATAGTGATGGTGGTGGTGATGGTGGTGGTGGTGGTTAATGAGCGTGAAGGTGAGGGTGATGTTGAAAGCATGCAGTGATTATAATGGTTGGGATGATATAAGTATTGCAGATATAAGAATTAAAAAATATAAGATTAATGATAATAACAAGATGTCGTCGTATCGTCGTCGACGACGACGAGCGCAATGATGATGATGATGATGAAAATTACAATGATGATGATAAATACGGCAACGATGGTGATGACGGCAGTGATGGTAGCGGTAGTTGTTATAATTATATTCGTTATGCATAATTTCTTAATTAGGCATAAATCACGTAAATGTTTTTGGTTAAGAACGTTAATGCATTCAGTGAGACGCGAAACTCAAACGAGGAATCTGATTCCTGCCATTAGTATTTTCTGCTCGCCTTCACGTTCACCGTATGGTTACTTCAGTACCAACTGTAAAAAAAAAAATTAAAAAAAAGAAAAATAAAAAAATGTACATTCACCATTACCAACATTGTTATGACTGAAAATCTTGACATTTTCATATTCATAGTAACACACAGTCAGAGATTTGAAGTCAACGAGAATGATCAAAACATTCAACACAATACAAGACGGTTAGTTAAGTTTATATCCACAGTTATATAAAAAAAATGGATATACATTATTTACAATTGACGGATATTTATCCTCATCTTGTTTGTTAACACAACGTTTCGGCTGATATACCCCCCAGCCTTCATCAGGTGTCTTGGGGAAATTTTGAACCTGGGTTCTCATTCCTAAGGTATTTTTCGATGTTGCTATTATTATTATTATTATTATTATTATTATTATTATTATTATTATCATTGAGGTCACTGCCTGGAATCGAACTCGGAATCTTGGGGTTAGTAGCCAGCGCTGTTAACCACTCTCTTGTTAAGGTTATCTCTACAGATTTTCTATAGAAATTATTGCTAGCACTGATTTTGTTACGACGTTTCGTATCCAAAACGCCTCATGGATATTGCAGAAAAAATAGCGATCGTTCATTAGAAACGAAGGGTTCCAAACTGTTCAATGAAGCGCAGAACTAAACGCTTTAAAGAAAATGCAGAGAAGAGTTTTCATAATTAATGCCATTGACTACTCAACGAAGAAGAGTTCAGATTATATTCCAAACCATAACAAATCGAAAGAACAGCAAGTATGAACAGTCTCATTACGATATTGCTTCGGTTGTTCAATGGGAAAGTAAGCACCGAGCGAAACGAAGAGAAGAAATGGGATGTACAAGTTGTAAAGTGTTACAAATAATGAAGACATGAATGCTTGTGTCATTTTAATATCCTGTGTAATCAGGATATAATGTACATGTACAAAAAACGAAAAGAGAAGGAGCTACATTTTCACATGTTGGGAAACAAACAAAATTATTATAAGTACATATATCTCGGAAGAGAGCATATCGAAATAGAAAA
>NC_068985.1:38197529-38198886 GCF_001194135.2 Octopus bimaculoides
AGAGAGTAAAATTATAATTAAGGACACGAAAGGTATCATGCCTATATGTTGAAAGGAGACGCCGAATACGTCCTATAACTTCAAATATTCCCTCCACATATACTTTAGACAGGTTGAAAGTGGGAAAGCAAACTGACAAAAAATTCATAAAATAATTCAGACAGTTTTGGATTGATCAATTTCTGGATTAGTTTGGTAACTCCTCCTTCATCAGCAAAACATACTGTACGAAATAAATGAAATTATCTATACATACGCTCATATATATAAGAGTATTTTATAACGTTAAAGCTTATAAGCGACCACCTCGATAGAAGAACGCCAGAGAAATGGATAACTTAGTACTCGAGTTTCAGATTTTTCATAATATGTATGTTATCGTAAAACTGATTGGTCCTCGTCAGCTAGCTCCACCGAAAAGACTAAATTAAAAATATCCGCTACATCAATGCCTGTATACGCGGCCAATATCCCCAGTCATAAACAGAACCGAGATCAGTGAAAAAGTTATTTATTTATAATTCTACCTTTACGGTGCATTATTTCGCTGGAAAATAATATTATTGTACTGTAATAACATTTATATTTATATATAATTCCCCTTTTTATTTGTTAATCTTTTCAGAAAAACCAAAATTTCAAGTGCTACCAAGAAACACCACAGCCTACGAGGGGCGTCGTGTCATGCTGCATTGTGTCGCGATTGGTGACCCCAAACCGTCCGTCTGGTGGGATAAAAATGGTGAAGCGAACACGTGGGACTTAGCGAGATTCGAGGTAAATGATTTCATGAGTTGGTTAATGTGAATGTTTATATACATACATGTCTGTCTGTGTGTATGTATGTCTGTATGCATGTATGTATGTATAATTTACATGGGAATGAGTGACCCTTCCTCATGTAAAGGTCTACACAACTTCATCAGGCAGTCTGATGACGGTGAGCAAGCCGAAACTTCTTCGTTTGAAATTTTAATAAAGTTGTACTCTGCTACAGACATTAAGTAATCCTTCAGTTTAATGTTAAAGTGGTTTTTATACATATTTCGACACAAAATCAAGTGTTGATATTACTTGCAAATATGTATGCATGCATGTGTATATTTAGAAAATCCTTAGATGGAGCCGAGAGCACTACAGTATATATAATGCTTGTGTCATTTTAATATCCTGTGCAATCAGGATATAATGTACATGTACAAAAAACGAAAAGAGAAGGAGCTACATTTTCACATGTTGGGAAACAAACAAAATTATTATAAGTACATATATCTCGGAAGAGAGCATATCGAAATAGAAAAAATAAATAAAAAAAAAAAACATGGGGAAATCATAGCATAAAAGGGACTATACAAAC
>NC_068985.1:38201546-38207265 GCF_001194135.2 Octopus bimaculoides
AGGTATTCCAATAAAGGCATTCCAATAAAGGTACTCCAAAATAAAAGTATTCCAGTAAAGGTATTCCAATGAAGGTAATCCAGGGCCACAGCAGCAAAATTTTCACAAGTTTTTCGGAGGCGAGATACGCCCACAAAAACAACAATTCTCGCACAGTGAGACACAAAAAGTTTTCTTCACTCAAAGTTGCTTTTTTTTTTTTTTTGCTCAAAGTTAAAACAAAAGTTTTCGCTACTGAGGGAAAGCGAACCCGCCTCCCACAAACAGCGAATACAAAATTTGTTCGTACAACGAACACACAAAATCTCGCCAAGGAAAACGAAGATGTCACACCGCTGGACAACAATTTACTAAAAAAATAAATAGAAGCAATAAATTGCTGCCCAGCTGAGCAACAAAAACGACTTACCCCGGCGAATTCTTCAATTTTTCCTTCTATAGACAGAGCCGAAACCCATGTCTATCTTCGTTCACAGCAAGTAGCCAGTTTGGCGCAGTGAGCAAACCGGAAGTAAGCAAGCTACTTACCACATTGGTACTCCTGCGCCTATATTTATATAATAATAATCATAAAAAGTAACAATAAAAGAATGAGACCTCGATATTAGATAAATAGAGGATTATTTATATATGCTATAATTTAGAACAAACAGTAAATGATTATCATTATAATACTCGGAGTTTCCAATATTGGAGCGAAGAGCTACGATGCATTCTCGTCGGCTATTAATGGCATCAGACGCCATGAAAAACTGTTGAATAAAAGGGAAGTTACTCCAAAAGAAAATCATAACAGAAAATGAAAAAAACATTTCTGGAAAAAAACCTACCATACAGCAAACATTTTACTTCAAGGCTAGCATCGGCTCCAATCAGGCAATTTCTTATCGTTCATTCCTTCATTTCACTTTCTTTAAGACAAATAATTACGCATAACATAATTTCTAATTAATTTTTCTCTCTTTTTAAATTTCCTTTTGTTTATTTTTTATTTTGTGGGGTGGGGGTCCTGCTTTTAAAAGAATGCTACTGTGTAACAGCTAACTATAATTCTTCTAAACATTTTTTAGCTATTAACGCTCACAATCTCCGACGAGGAACATCATGCACTCTACAGCCTGTGCAATAAATCATTGTTAATAATTTCACTGATTGTGGATGACAAGAATGTTCAACATTTTATATCAAGTGAAATACTACCACAACAACACATAATAATAATAATAATAATAATAATAATAATAATAATAACAATCACCGCCAACAAAAACAACAACATCAATACTAATCTTAATAACATTTGAAACAATAATAAAGAAAAGAAAATAAACATTAGATGTATGAAAAATTACGTCTCTTGATAATACATCATCACAAATATTTCGAGTGTTTATAATACAGAAAATAGAAACCAATGGAGAAAAAAAAAATTATAATTTACACCCTATTAAATACAAAACAATGAATATTTTAAAAGTTATTAATTATTCCTACATTATATAAAACAGAATTGTTGTTATTATTATTATTATTATTATTATTATTATTATTATTATTATTATTATTATTATTATTATTATCATTATGTATTTTTTTTAATTGTCTTGCAATCAGAGGAATGCTTATAATTGGTCGGCTATGTAGCTCTGGAATTAGCCGTAATCAGTATAATTTATTGCTATAAACATATACCCTCTCCCAAACAAAGTTATTTTTTTACATCCATCCAGATACCAAATAATTGAAAACGATCAAAAATGAAAGGAAAAAACCAATTATCAGGAATAAATAAATACACACATACAGATATATATTTACACATTTGTGCGTACACACGTGCACACACACACACCCACGCACATATATGTATGATTATGAATGTGTGTATATATATATATATATATATATATATGGATGTGTGTATGTATATATGTATGTATGTACATATATATATGTGAATATGTATGTATATATATATAGATATATATATATGCGTATGTGTGTGTATGCGCGCGTGTGTGTGTATCTGTGTGAATAACTATCTGAATGCACATATGCATACATATATATATATAATTATGTGTGTGTGAGAGTGTGTGGAAGCATAGATATTCACGCGTATATTTTCATATATTTACTTATTTAAGCATGTGCAAATATGTCTGGATTTATGCATGAACACATGTATGTAAATGCTATCGGAATATTAATAATGAATCTAAATTGTATCAAACATTGTCCACATTGAAGAACGTTGTAGGCATATTTCTCTATGCTTGTCTCTATGTATACAAACATCCATCCATACATGTATATATGTGTTTGTGCTCATGTATGTGCTGTTGGTAATTTCTTTTCCTTCTTGGACTTTTCCCTTTCTCCTTTCCGACGAAGAGCTATGCTCGAAACGTCAAACCATCTGTTTTCACCGAGTGTCAAGCTGATACATTCCTTGTGTACGTCGTCGTTGTCCGTTTATTTTACTCGTTTATTTAAGTGATTATTTGAATTGACTATATATTTAGTTATAGAGATAGATAGATAGATAGATAGATAGATAGATAGATGGACATGTGCGAGTGTGTGTGTGTTAGTCCCCCACCACCACATGCAACAAAACCGGTGTTGGTGTATTCACGGATCCGTACATAGCGGTTCGGCAAAAGGGGGTCGATGAAATAAGTGTGAGGCTTGAAAAACAATGAGTACTGGAGTCGATTTATTCGACTAAATATTCTTCAATGCGGTGCCCCAGCATGGCCGCAGCCTAATAACTGAAACAAGTAAAAAACAAAAGATAAAATAAATACTTTCCTTTACGTTATGCGCATTTCTAAAATTTTGTTACTACATAAAATATAAAACAATCATAAAATATGTTCGTCTTTTTAAGTAGTTCAGAGTGTACGTTTATATATTTTTGAAGTCATGGAAACGTTTGGAAAACAATTGGCGTTTTATCTCTTATTTCGCATTCATTTCGCACGTAATATAAATGCGCAAGAAACCAATTAATTTGATATCTGTTTCTCCCCACTTCACCCCTCCCAAATATTTATATGGGTGCGCATATATATACATATATATACAAATATATATATATAATGTAGTGTTCATATGTAAATATGTGTATATATGTAAATATATGTATATATTTGTGCATATGTGTGTGTCTGTGTATATGTATATATATGTGTATACATACATACCCCCACATACGCAAGCATGCCGACAAACATGCCCCTGTGTTCTATCTTAGCGTATGCTGTTTACATACATGTTGCTGCAATTAATGCAATGCTATATTACTCAACTGCTGGCACACAGTGACACCCTAACCCCTACACACACACCCTTACATAGACATAATGAATATGTTAAAACTGTAGTATCTCTTTGAACATAAAGGGAATGAAGTATCTAAAGAATTTAACTGATTGATCTTTCTTATACAATTATAATCAGTAAAAATTTCTTCAAATATTAAAAAAAAAATAATAATTGATCTTTAAATATTTAAATCTAACCACACCGTTTAGATCCAATTATCATATTAAAATTCGGCGCTTTCATCACAGTCAATCTATCAATTGATATTACTTTCGTATTTACATTTTATAACTTTATCTCTTTTCCACCAATTTTAAATATGCTCCATTGTCACAGCCGCTTTGATATCTTCTCCGCGAATGTCTACAGTTTCACTGTAGAAAGTCTATACCTTTTACACGGTCACTAATAATTAATAATTCTTCTTCGACTGCATTCTGAATGACAGCCACAACAACCCACAGCCAGTCGATAAATATAACATAGGTGATAAATTTCCAAACAAGCTAGCTCAGTTTCCATCAGCTCTTATAAAACCCACCGGTTTTATATACCTCTCCCATTTTACGAGTCATTTACGCATTCATACACACAGTGCCTTTATCTCCTATATCTTCTCATATCCACAATCTCGATGCTTTCATCACAGTCAATCTATCAATTACTTTCATATTCACATTTTATAACTTTATCACATTTCCACTTATTTCAAATATGCCGCATTGTGACAGCCGCTATATTCAGATTACTGTCGTTTGATATCTTGTCCGCGAAAGTCTACAGCTATTACATTTTACACGGTCACTGATATTTAATAATTCTTCCTTGGTTGCATTCTGAATGACAGCCACAACAGCCCACAGCCAGTCGATTAATAGAACAGACATAGTCAGTTGATAAGTTTTCAAACAAGCTAGTTCAGTTGCCATCAGCGCCAAACAAGCTTGCTCAGTTGCCACCAGCCCTTATAAAACGCACCAGCTTTATACGTATCTCATATTTTACGAGTCATTTACGCATACATATACAGTGTCTTTTTCTCTTACATCTTCTCATATCCATAATCACTCAATCTATCGTTTACATCTAAAACCGGTTAACATCACCATTAATAACTTCAAAATTTCCTGCGACAGTGACACACAGCCTCGAGACAAGAACCGTGTAAATGTCAAGGCTTTTAACCATATTTTCTTTCAAATGTACGTTTGATAAACCACCTTCTTCCATGACCTATATAGTCGCTGAAACGTGGCAATTATCTTCCTCGTGTCACGTCTTTAGTCCACGTGGTATCATATATCTTCAGTACTTTGTGTCTTGTTATCGACGTCTTAATGACGCGGTACTTTTTCAACTACACGAGAATAACATTATGTTCCAGTCATCTCATCACTTATTTTTGAAGGCGAAAATAGAAATTGATGAGGAGAGAAATATGTGCGACTAGGAAAAAGAGAATTGGGTGACAAAATTAGAGGCATTATGATAAAATTTAGCACCCGTCCCTTAGAGTGTGTATGTATGTATGTATATATATATGCGCGTGTGTGTGTGTGTGTGATTTATAATGCACGGATTTTATATACATATATATTATATTCATGTATATGTAACTATCAATCTATGTATACGTGTATATATCTTTGTGTATCTATCTATAGCTCTGTCAATCTATCCATTTGTCTATCAATATTTGTATATGTATGTACGCATATATACATACATGTTTACGTGAATATGTGTACGACTGTCACTACACATCTGTGTGAGTGTGTGTATGTGTGTGTGTGTGTATATATATGCGTATATATATATATATAAATATATATACATACATATATATATATATGTATATATATATATATATATATATATATATATATATATATATATATATATATATATATATATATATATATATATATATATATATATATATATATACATGTATGTATATATATACATATATATATATATATATGTGATACTTTAATAGTACACATGTATGCTCAACATACCGTCCACCAAATACCGCAAAGCAGGAAGGTAAATTTGAGGACAGCCTCAGACGCATAGAAGAGGTCCTGACAAATCTGGACCAACACATCAATATACTTTTCCTAGGCGACTTTAACCTCCCAAATGTTAAATGGCCTGAAGGTCACATCCTCTCTGGGATGTCACTGCATGAACAAAGCCAGGCAAAATCATTGCTAGAACTATCCAACATGCTGTTCATGGAACAAGTGATACTCCAACCAACCAGGGGAAGCAATATTTTAGATCTCTGCTTCACAAACAATGTGAGCCTAATCCATAATGTGAAAATAACGCCCACGTCTCTCTCAGATCATAACATTATAGAATTAACTATGTATGGTCCTAG
>NC_068985.1:38209957-38211700 GCF_001194135.2 Octopus bimaculoides
TGACTGTGGCCATGCTGGAGCACCGCCTTTAGTCGAGCAAATCGACCCCAGGACTTATTCTTTGGAAACCTAGTACTTATTCTATCGGTCTCTTTTGCCGAACCGCTAAGTTACGGGGACATGAACACACCAGCATCGGTTGTCAAGCGATGTTGGGGGACAAACACAGACATACAAACACATACACACACACACATATATATATATACATATATACGACAGGCTTCTTTCAGTTTCCGTCTACCAAATCCACTCACAAGGCTTTGGTCGGCCCGAGGCTATAGTAGAAGACACTTGCCCAAGATGCCACGCAGTGGGACTGAACCTGGGACCATGTGGTTGGTAAACAAGCTACTTACCACACAGATACGTATAGCAGTACGCTTGTATGTATGCATATTGACGTCTGTATATGTGTGTGTGTGCGTGTGTGTGTATACATACATGCATGTGATGAATGGAACTCGAATACGAGCTATATATCATCATGAACAGCACGTAAGTGGCTTATCAGTTCTACTATGGACCTAGGATCTAGTCGGTTTGGCTGCCAGCATCAATTCTATTCGAATTGATTTAATATTCAGTGTAATGATACACTTTTATTGGTTAATGAACGACCTGAAAATCATTTTCGCTATAAATGAATAAATAAAGAGTTATTAGCAATCAAAGTTCGAAACTTTTGGTAATTTAAGCTAATCGTAAACCAAAGACACGTTCGTTTCTTTTTGCCATGGAGATGGTTGTGAAGTGAGCTAAAAATGACAGCTAAATAGCCTTTTTGTTTTTTGGAGAAAGTGGCTGTGTTGTAAGTTGCTTGCTTACTAACCACATGGTTCCGGGTTCAGTCCCACTGCGTGGCATCTTTGGCAAGTGTCTTCTACTATAGTTTCAGGCTGACCAAAGCCTTGTGAGTGGATTTGGTAGATGGACATAAACAACATGAAATACGAAAATAACTGGAGATACAAATAGAAAACAAGACAAGTAACACAAAAAAAACAAAAAACTTTCATCAGTTGTCGGCTGTCCTTCGACTCCTTATTTCGAGCAATCAATCGACGCGATAAGACTTTGAAGGCATCTGCTTCCGCGAACCGAAAAAAAAAATTGGGGAATTTGCGGAGGATTAAAGTTGGTGACAAAAACAGGACATATAACAAACGATTACAAACAAGGAGGGCCGTTAGGCACAGACGAGTTAAGATGGTGAACGCTGGAAGAGAATTCTTTGATAAGAGAAAAGAGAAGAGACAGATACGAATGCGTCTGAACTGCGCAAAGGAGTAAAGGAAAAGAAGGATGGTCACGCGACGAAAGGAAGGAAGGATGGTTGATGGTCACGTGTGAGCAACGAGAGGGAGTAAAGGAGGAAGAGGGACAGAGAGAAGGACAGACAGGTAGAAAACGGTGAAGGGGAGAGAGAGAAAGAAATAGCGAAAGGATGAGAGAGAAAACGGAAGGGAGACAGAAAGTGTGAGCAGTAAACGAAGGAGTAGGAGGGAGTCGCATCAATTATATTAAGCAAAAAAAAAAAAAGAAACGGATAACAAATTATTTTATTTATTCATTAATGTTCGAAACCGAGGTACAAGTGGTAACTATTCAATGTTTGTATTTTGCATCCTCTTCGATATTACTCATAACCGTGGTTTGGGCTTTGACTGTTCATTTTGCCATGTAAGGTGTCCTGTTAGGGTCACCTTTTTTGTATATAAATGTACACTAGTTGTATATATA
>NC_068985.1:38211972-38212707 GCF_001194135.2 Octopus bimaculoides
AGAGAGAGAGAGAGAGAGAGAGAGAGAGAGAGAGAGAGAGAGAGAGAGAGAGAGAATAAGGGCAAAGCGAGAGAAAGAAAAGAAACAGAAAGTAAGAGGTTATAAAAATGTGGAAGTACATTTCAAAATTCAGGAAAGAATAATGGATGTAAAATATCTGTCGATATACGATTTTCACCTTGATTATAGCAGAATGGTTTTGAAATATGTTTAATATATCCTCGAGAAAAAGTAAATCACGTTATATACTGAGACAACAGAATATAAGTTATGTATATACATATAATTTTGTATGTGCGTGTGTGCGTGTATATGTGTAGGTGCTTCATGTTTACACACGCACACAAACACTCACATATATTATATATGTAAGCGAATGTATAAATGTGTGTTTATTATATGTACACACATATGTATATATATTAATATATTACATACACTTATAAAAATACATATTTGTGTGCATTTGTGTTTATACATATATTTGTTTGTATATATATTTGTGGGTGATTGTGTGTGTGTATGTGTGTGCATGTATGTGTATGTCTGTATGTATGCATGTATGACAATGAAGTATAGTTACACTTTGAAATATGTACACATTTGTATGAGTGTCAATAGAAATTATTATACACGAATACACACGTTCAGGCACTCGAAAAGACAAACTTAAATATAATTTTCGTCTTTTTACACACACACACACACACACACACACACACACACACACACACA
>NC_068985.1:38213012-38216778 GCF_001194135.2 Octopus bimaculoides
ATCGATATTTTAAATCTCGATAAATTGTTGAAATAAATATAATTTTCTGTCAATCTCATGCACTGCTAATAGAAGAGAAAAAATATATATAATTTATCGCTGTCTCATTTCATTCTTTCTTTCCTTTTTCTTTTTCTTTTTTTTTGTGTACATTTCCACTATCTTTCTTCCAATCTCTCTCTATCACTATTTGACTCTCTTGCTATCTATCTTTGTTTCTTTGTTTCTCTCTCTCTCTCTCTCTCTCTCTCTCTCTCTCTCTCTCTCTCTCTCTCATTCTATTGTTTGGAAATAAAATAAATGTGAGAAACGAAACAAACAAGTGGAACTTAGTGAACGTATCTATAGTGATAGGTATCAAAAATAGAATCTTATATACTTCTTTATGGAGAAGACTTTTTGTCGTCTTATCACTACACTCGTCGCCCTAAACACCTACCATCATCATCGACGTTGTCGGCATTTTTGTTATTAATTTAACATTTTGAATATAAATACAAATCTTTTTTTTATTGGACACAAAGGTTCTACATGTTTGGGGACAGCCAGAAAAAAAAAAGAGCTATGAATGTAGATCGATTAAAACGAAGGTGAAACAGCTTAATTGATAATATATGTCAAAAAGAAACCTATTACACATTGGCAGCAACAAGGTACCGAAAGCTTTTGACTGATTAAAATCAAAATCTTCCTTTCATGCTCTACATTGTATCGTATTAGGTGTAGACTGTTGTACATAGATCTGTTGGGGATCGCACATGTTTATGCCTCTTCGACAAGTACCAGTCATTTGGTGAGCGCCTTTTATCAAAATTTTCAATACTATTTTAGTCACAGATACGGTCCTGAAGTTACCCGTTACGTATCCCTTGTTCGAATCTTTTCTTAGCTCCGAAGAATAGGAATGTGAGTGTTCCCTGGCAATAACGAATAATTCTCGCATGTAGCAATAAATTTTACAAGAGAGATCTGCCAGCCTCGGCGATTTGCTTTTCACACAGAAACTTAACATATACGATACTTCATTTGCTGGAATAAGATATTCACAGCACTGAGCGACTTTAATCGAGAGTCGCTGCAGACCATCACCTTAGGCATCGTCGTCTACCGCATTCAGACCTACAGTACTAGCAAACAATTCATCAAGTGTTCCCGCAAATCTGTATGTAACTGTTTTGAATTGGATAGCATGCGCTCGCTGTGATCCATCTGAGAATAAAAGGCACATTTGTTTTCCTGAGGTACTTCTGCCACCACAGTAATTGAGCAGATTTCACTCCTTAGTCTTTCAATGCATGTGCCCTAGCAAGAACAACGCAAATGGACCTCTAGCATGCCGTAGGGTAAACTCGTTAATGTTCCTAATCTAATCGACATGTACCTATTGCAATGTCTGGTTATGTAAGGTTCCTTTTTAAAGTTATCTCTATAGAAATTAGGCCCAGCTCTGAAAGTTACGAGGTTTCGTATACGAATACGTCTACGAAAACAATGCGAAAATAGAAAAATGGGTAATTGTTGTACATGCATATTTCAAGAGTTATTGCCGTTTCTTCAGCACCACATTCAACCCATTAACCATCCACGAACATATTGTTTAAATAGCTACCAAATATAGACGTGTAACATAACAGGATATACTAATTTACATATTAATTACTAGTAGGGACACCATATTTCGTTATACTATGTATATTTAGTCAATACAGCTAACACAGGTGGGGCACAGTCTTGTCACATAAGCCTTAAACATACTTGGTACAATATTATGATTGCATAACGAAGTACGGCTTCCCTACCAGCAAGTGATAGTTGCATAAATGTACTTCTTTGCTAAAGATAATGGATATTGGTTTAATTTAGTGTGACCTAACCTCTGTTTTTGATAATGATCTTTGAGAGCTTAAAGTTCCGTATTATGTCGATATTTTAAAGAGGTTTCCATGTTTTATTGATAAACACCTTGAAATCAGTGTTCGTGGATGCTATGTTGTTCCTAATGTACGAATAAATACTTACTGGTTTTATCGAGCTTGCAGATAATGAGGGGACTTTTTTACCTTCATAGTTTTTTCTCCAGTCCCCTCAACGTTCTTTTAACCTTCTCTCTACAGCACCGAGGGCAGATGCATTGCTAATTATGCCAGAGGGCACTACTTCAAATTATCATTCACCTAACAGTGAAATGTTTGTTTAGCGTTTCCTGAAGCTCGATATTACCTTAGTTGTCGATACATCAATGTCTTAATCCTTGACCAGATAAGACAAGGTAAATCAGTTAACATACATTAACATTTATTAGTAAGGATCATAAGTCCTGTAGCAGGTTAGCTCGTAGGGGTTCAACTACTGGATACATTGTTTTCACTAAGTTTATATACACCTAGCCACAAATTGGTAGAATCAATGCCTCAACAAAGTTCACGTTATACGCCTAGAAGTTGGGCACAAAAGCAACTTAATAAAGCCCTTAATTAACCCCCGTTGACTTTATAATATTTTCGCAGTTTGCAAGTGATATATTATTTCTGTGGAGGCCCAATAGCCCTGTGGTTAGGACAGCGGACTCGCGGTCATAGGATCGCAGTTTCGATCCGCAGACCGGGTGTTGTGAGTGTTTATTGAGCGAAAACACCTAAAGCTCCACGAGGCTCCGGTAAGGGATGGTGGCGAACCCTGCTGTACTCTTTCACCACAGCTTTCTCTCACTCTTTCTTCTTGTTTCTGTTGTGCCTGTAATTCAAAGGGCCAGCCTTGTCACACTCTATGTTACGCTGAATATCCCCGAGAACTACGTTAAGGGTACACGTGTCTGTGGAGTGCTCAGCCACTTGCACGTTAATTTTACGAGCAGGCTGTTCCGTTGATTAGATCAACTGGAACCCTCGACGTCGTAAGCGACGGAGTGCCAACAACAAATTATTTCTGTACAGATATGTTAGATAACTTGTTGTAAATATTTAAAAGGGTGAATATGGTCATTTAAAAGTTTGTTAGAGAATCAACCTACGCTGATCAATGCCTTGTGTATGTCTGCGTGTATTCATATGTATGTGTATTGGTGTGTCGTTGTGTATTGCATTTGTATAACTTTAATATGCTTCTTTTGTGTGTGTGTGTGTGTGTGTGTGTGTGTGTGTGTGTGTGTGTGTGTGTGTGTGTGTGTGTGTGTTTGTGTGTGTGTGTGCGTGCGAGAATATACGAGTATTTCAGATATCTCAGTATTTGTGCATGCGTACGCATGCGTAATTTATAGTGTATGCATCTCATAAAGTATATATTTCTTGAGCTGGCAAACTAAATATAATGAAACTTCAGGTGCCTGTATCTTCTGCTTAACCATTCATAATGAATACTAACCTGAAACACATAATTAGCTCTATTCAGTTATACAGAGCAAGACAATTGGAAAGTGTGACTGTCATGAATTTGTCACCACACAAATTTCAAATAGCTCCAGATAGAACTCAAATCTCTGTCTGTCTCTCTGTCTGTCTCTCTGTCTGTCTGCTTGTCTGTGTGAGTATGTGTGCGAGTGTTCCTGCTTGTCTTTCACTATCCATTTTTATATCTATCTATTACTAAGGAAACGATTCGTGACACTCGATATGGCCGTGGTGATTTGCTAACTAAGCTTTAATACACATATGAACACGCGCGCGCACACACGAATGCCTGTGTGTGTGTATGTATATATTTGTATGCATAAGTTTGTGTGTGTGTATACATATATATATGTGTGTGTGTGTGGGTGTGTGTGTGTGTG
>NC_068985.1:38216788-38221912 GCF_001194135.2 Octopus bimaculoides
ATATATATATATATATATGCACAGGCACCCACACACATACATACGCACATGCACAAAACACACATAAAGAGATGCTAATGTGTGTGCTCCCACAAATTTACGATTTGATTTTGCATATATACATATATATATGTGTGTGTGTGTGGGTGTGTGTGTGTGTGGGTGTGTCTGGAGAAATATTTGTGTGTGAGTATTTTGCTATGAGCGCGGTTGTAAACGTTGTTATATACGCGTCTGTACGTCAGTCGGGTAACACGTGCGTATGCTAGCAGCTGCTTCGTAGGATCAATGGGGCCTTCTGTACAGAGTAGACTGAAATTCCCTTTTCTCCCCTTTAAAGCAGAATTGGTGTTTAGATTTTATACTAACCAGTCAGTCATTCGAGTACAGACAGATTGTATGTGTATATGTACATGTGTGTTGTTCTGGATGTGAACATATGCATCTGTGTGTCTGCCCGTGTGTGTATGTGTATTGGCTTGTCTCGGTATACCTGTGTTAGTGTTTGTTAATGTAACTGTGTATGCACTTGCGTATGGCGTGACATGATATATTCAGTGTTGATTTTACTAATTTGTTTATATTCAACCAGTGTATAATTAATGACTGCAAGTCTATATAAGAAAACCTGTGTTTTTTCAGATGCTGGGCAACGGTACCCTTTTGATATCTAAGGTATTCATGGAAGACAAGGGGCGGTATGGCTGCACTGCAAACAATACGGCGGGTCTTCAACGCTACGAAGCTTACCTGGATGTTGCGAGTAAGTTGCTTTTGTTACGATTGCCTTCTTTTCTCCTTTGTTTGTTTAGTTTTTGTTGTCGTTGTTGTTGCTGTTGTTGTTACTTGTTCGTTCATGTGAAGGTGAATGGGAAGGAGAATTTCTTGAAGTTCAATGATAAGAGACTTTTGTGATGTGATTAAAATAATGTCAGCCTGAAAGAAATGCAATTAGAATAATTTCGTTTCTTGACATGGATACATCAACAACAACAACAACAACACCAGCAACAACAACTACCGACAACAATTTTACAGTTAATTAATTTAAGAGAAGACTACGACACGTACAAATAGCTCAACTTCTGAAAAGGATCACGAATCACGAGGGTGATTTTTCTGAAAGCTAATACTTGGAAGCTAATACTTATCCATCAGTTAGCTAGCCGGACAAAATGCTGCTTAGCAACATTTCTTCCGGCTCTTTACGTTCTGAGTTCAGATGCCGCCAAGTTCGACTTTGCTTTGCCTTTTATATTTTCGCGGTCGGTGTAATAAGTACCAGCTGACCAATGGGGTTGATTAAATGGAACTGACCCCTGCCCTCAGAATTGCTGACTTCGCGTCAAAATTCGAAAAATATATTCGTAGGTGCGGGCGTTACTGTGTGGTAAGAAGTTTACTTCCCAACCACATGATTCCGGGTTCAGTCCCACGGCGTGACACCTTGAGCGAGTGTTTTCTACAATAGCCTCGTGCCAGCCAAAGCCTTGTGGGTGGATTTGGTAGACAGAATCGGAAAGAAACCCGTCGTATGTGTGTGTGTGCGCGCATGTATATGTGTGTGCGCGTGTGCATGTATAAATTTACGCGTGTTTCTGTATTTCTCCCCCATCACCGCTTGATAACCGGTGTTGGTGTGTTTACGTCCTCGTAACTTAACGGTTGGGCAAAAGAGACCGATAGAATAAGTGCTTGGCTTACAAAGAATAAGTCCTGGGGTCGATTCGATTTGTTTGACTAAAATCCTTCGGGGCGGTGCTCCAGCATTGCCGCAGTCAAATGACTTAAGCAAATAAAAGAATAAAAGAATATACCTTTAATGTGGTCGTCCACTAAGAGACAACGATGCTGCCATTTAACCCCGGGAAAACATCTCCACTTGGTTTATTCAATCTGCTTCCCAAACTCAGTATTTATTGAAAACAGGTGGTAACTCCTGCCACGCTAGCTTCAAGACCACCAGACCACGTGGTTTCGGTCTCTAGTGGCTCTCCTCGGAAGTGGGTACTCGTTGCGTGTGTGTGTCTTTGTATTTGTCCCTCAACACTGCTTGACAACAACTGTTCGGCAAAAGAGACCGATAGAATAAGTAGCAGGCTTAAAAAGAAATTAATTATTTGGCACGATCTTTTCGACTAAAAATCTTACAAGGAGGTGCCCCAGCATGGCAGCAGTCTAATGACGGACACAAGTAAAAGATATAAGATGTAAAAGAAAATCACTATATATTTTCCATCTGTTATTCGTCGGGCAATCAATTTGTCACATGTGAGTATTATGTTGCCAAAGTTAACAAATAATGGACTTAATTGAATTTTCAGAGATATAAGTATATGAGTGATTAGATCTGTGGGATGTTAGATGAAATTTTCCTTGGTTCACGTGAAGAGATGAACTCCAGTCTGCAAATTAATCAAACAAACGTTGCCATTGTTTTGAATAACGAACTGTTCCAATGCTGCGGTCAAGCAGCGGATCCCGAAGAATCTAGTTATGTTTCGTATACGCAATATGTAATAGAAATACTTCAAGCAGTAAAGTAAATTTTAACATTTGGAGGAGGATGAGATGTCCAACGTTTCAAGCAAACTCCTTCTTCGGAGAGAAATTTATTGTTCGCTGATGTTAAAGAATAATTAAATTGAGATTAATGAATGAGAGAGAGAGAGAGAGAGAGAGAGAGAGAGAGAGAGAGAGAAAATGAGAAAGAGTGGGGAATGCAGAAGAGGTAACAAGTGTTAATGGAGTGAAAAACCAACAGTAAGAGCAACGAAATAATAAAGGAAACGTCTGTGCATTTGAAAGATTTTGTGGGAGGAAAGAGAGCCGACAATGAAGAAATATTATACAGAACATAGAAACGCGCACGCGCACACACACACACAGATACATATACATACATACATGCGCGCATTCGTGACAGTTTTGCATGGCGCAAACACTATTCCCTATAGGGCTGCTGCAACATAATCAAAATCTCCGTAAAATGTTCTTAATTTGAAAGAAAATTTCATGCAAACATGTTTCCCTTGGAAATCTTTCTTTAGGCATTCGTTCATTATAGAATGTTTATGTCGATCACTGAATGACGTGGCATGGTATGCCTATTATTACACTGAAGATCAAGTTCACACACACAAACACACACACACACACACACACACGCACACACACAAATACACACACACACACAGTAGTCGCGAGCTCGCTGCACCGAATGGTTGGCGCACTGTTTGAAAGATGTTTCCTTTTAAATAGGAGCACGTGCGTATCTATCTACAATCTATCTATCTATCTATCTATCTATCTATCTATCTATCTATCTATCTATCTATCTGTCTGTCTGTCTGTCTGTCTGTCTGTCTCTTTCTCTCTGTCTCTCTCTCTCTCTCTCTTTCGCTCTCTCTCTTACTCCTCTCTTTCTCTATCTGTCTATTTCTGCCTGTAATACGGTGACTACACCGCATCTAATATCATTTATCTTTAGACGTTATCTCATTGTAATTTTCCACAAACGTTACACGTGCATTAACCGTGCACACGCACGCACACATGACCACCCCCCACGCACGCACACACAAGCACACAAGCACACATACATATCTTTTAATTCCAAATAACGAAAACGGATAAAATATATTTGAAACAGTTAAATTATGTTGATCTCTGTCGTCATCTCTTTTTAACAGGTGCTGCCGAGTATGAGAAGACTATTAAGCAGGAAGACAGTTTCAATATGATGAAGACAGTGATAATCGCTGTTTGCAGCGCTGGAGCTTATCTCGCACTTGTTATTGGCCTCACGGCCTTCTGTAGTTATCGGCTTTTAATGCAAAGACGAAACAGGAAAGCGTTTTCACCAAGTACGTGTTTGTTGTATTAAACTTGTGACTGTTTGATTGGAAGCTTATCTGAGCACGTCTATACGCAACGCTCTTGTTCATGAATGCATGCAATAAGTAAAGCGAATCACTACATGGAATAAATATGCATCATTTGATATAAATAACTTTGAAAATCCACAATAAGACATGGTAGCATAAAATTATATGGAAGAGTGAATGTGTGTGTGTGTGAGAGAGAGAGAGAGGGGCAGAGGGGAGAGAACCAGTGACAGATGGCTTTTCTTAATATAACCAAATCTTCTAAATCGGTACTTTTCAAAGTGGGAGGTGCTGCCCCACTGGGAAGCGATAGAAAGATTTATATATGTACTGGGAACAAAGGGAACGGTAGGGGTGGCTATAGGTTGCTTTGATTTTTATAAACATTTAAAATTTTTATTTTGTGTACGAATCAGCTGCTAATATTAATTCTGATTTACACCCGTAATTATTGGAGCGTTACGATATGTAGCCAACTGCCTCAGCATCAACCTTTAGAAATTAGGATTCTCTAAACCAGAGAAGAAAGCTAATTACAAGGCTACAGACATAAGCAATCAATGGAACTGTCAAAATATATACGACATTCCAACAGCTTAACAACGTAAGTACAAATGCGCGTTTAGGCGTGCAACTATGTGCATGACTGCACATACCTAAAACATGCAGATCTGCACATCTACTGACTCCAAATAGTTGCACAGTTAACACTTACGTGCTCAACTAATACATTGTTGACGTTGTCGAAATTCCAATGACGGAGTCTTGGATCTAAATTTGAAACCGGCTCTTTCCCCATTGCAGGAAATCTAGAAATAAATCTAAATAATAGCATACATGTGGAGGCGCAATGGCCCAGTGGTTAGGGCAGCGGACTGGCGGTCGGAGGATCGCGGTTTCGATTCCCAGACCGGGTGTTGTGGGTGTTTATTGAGCGAAAACACCTAAGTTCCACGAGGCTCCGGCAGTGAGTGGTGGTGACCCCTGTTGTACTCTTTCGCTCCAACTTTCTCTCACTATTTCTTCCTGTTTTTTTAGTAACGCTGCGATGGACTGGCGTCCCGTTCAGGTGGGGGGAACACATACTCCATAGAAACCGGGAAACCGGGACCATGAGCCTGGCTAGGCTTTGAAAGGGCAAAAAAGGGGAAAAGGAATAGCATACATAGTAATTTGGGATGGTGAACGAAACTATGTACGGTAGCGGAAGTGTAACCATGGGTGTGTGTGGTTAAGA
>NC_068985.1:38223047-38231836 GCF_001194135.2 Octopus bimaculoides
CCACAAAAAACAATAACAAAAAAACAACAAAGTGAGGACGTGATACGGATAGTGTTATTGGACGCTCGAGAAAGGAAAGATATATATATATATATATACATATAAATAAATAAAATATATGTATGTATGCGTATATATGTATACATATGTATATGTATGTGTTTATATATGTACCTATGTATGTAATAATATATGTATATAATATTTATATATGGATATATATCTGCATATCTGTAAGTACGTATCTATATGTTTGTGTGTGAGTGTGTGTGCATATGTAACTATCTATTTATCTATCTATCTATCTGTCTATCTATCTATCTATCTATCTATCTATCTATCTATCTATCTATCTATCTATCAACCTACACACGCACATAACTACACACCCAGGCACTGACAGAGAGAGAGAGAGAGAGAGAGAGAGAAAGAGAGAAGAAAGAAATTTCTCTCAATTTCTTTTTATATGTTTTACTGCCAGACGTCAATCAACATCACAGCAAGCCAATTCTGGTTACAGTCACTACTACATTCAAAACTAACCAACCAGCCTGCCAACCAACCATCCATCCATCCATCCATCCATCCAACTAGTTAGCCACACATCTCACAATAATACACAACATTCATTTTCTATCTGAAGTTTCTGTCTCCGAAACCATCTAACTTCACAGTTCCATTATATATCACCAGCATCACTTGCTACCCCCATCACCAACTCCACCACCACCACCACCACCACCACCACCTACTACTACTACTACTACTACTACTACTACTACTGCTGCTGCTGCTGCTACCACCACCACTGTTACTACACGTCCAATCTCCATCACAACTTCGGCAAGCAGTTTTCAATCAATTTCTAATTGTTTCCTTCAAGGCTTATTTTTTTTTTCATTTATTTCGTTATCATTTTTCCGTTCTTTTGTTAGTTAGCCAACAAATTATATATCGCCCCGAGAACCATCAGTCTGTCTGTATGTAGATTCATTTCATAAAATGTTGTTCTACTTTACCTCAACTTCAGTGATGTTGTCTTATCAACAACATTTCATATTTTCTAAAATATTGATTTCCGACTTTAAACACAAAACCACATACTTATGTGTATATCTATATATATAACTGTTGGACGTTTATGCTTTTCTCAAATGATACTGTTTTTGGTATTATTTTTGTTGTTGTTGCTTTGGCTGTGTGGTAAGACATTTGTTTCCCAGCTACATGGTTCAGGGTTCAATCCCACTGTGTAGCACCTTTGGCAAGTGTCTTTGTCAGAAGCTCTGGGCTGACCAAAGCCTTATGGCTAGATTTGGTAGACAGAAAATGAAAAGAGACAGTCATATATATATATATATATTATATATTATATATATTTGTATATATATATATATATATATATATATATATATATATCATCATCAACATCGTTTAACGTCCGCTTTCCAAGCATGGGTTGGATGATTTGTCTGAGGACTGGCAAGCCAGAAGGCTGCACCAGGCTCCAATCTGATCTGGCAGAGTTTCTACAGCTGGATGCCCTTCCTAACGCCAACCACTCAGAGAGTGTAGTGGGTGCTTTTACGTGCCACCGGCACGAGAGCCAATCACACAGTACTGGCAACAGACACGCTTGAAAAGGTGTTTTCTATGTGCCACCTGCACGGGAGCCAGTCCAGCGGCACTGGCAACGACTTCGCTCTAATGATTTTCTAATGTGCCACCAGCACAAATGCTAGAAGGCAACGCTGGTAACGATTACGCTCAAATGGTGCTATTTACGGGCCACTAGCACGGAAGCCAGACAGCTGCTCTGGCAATGAACATGCTCGACAGTACTGTTAATGCTCCACTGGCTCAGGTGCCAGTCATCGAGTATGGTTCAATTACGATTTCACTTGCCTCAACAGGTCTTCAGAAGCAGAGTTTAGTGTCCAATGAAGGAGAGGTTGGCATGGGTGCCAGTCGTCGGATTCGGCTCGATTTCAATTTTAGATTTCAAATTTCAAATTCCAAATTGTTCACATCCCCACAACTTAGTATGTCACCATAAGAGACAGACACAATAAAAAAAAAAAGAAAAAGTACTGAGTCATGTACTGTTCATCTAAAGACCTCAAGATATTGCCCCTACATGGCTGCAGCTGATTCATTATCAAAAGTGTTCCAGCCATGATCATCCCAACTTAGGATTATATTTTTCAGTGTGTATTTCTGTACTTTTGAAGCTGGTAATGCATGAGTCGAGGGCATTTTGACTCCTCTTTCTACTAGCTCAACTGAAATACTGACCTAAGAGAATTCATGTCATTTCCATAAAATTAAAATCCCACCAGGAATTAAATACATTTCACTATTTCTATTCAACTGAAAGTTATTTTTTTTTGCTTATTGTGGTTTTATAACACTATTTAGAAGGCTGTAGATTGGTTTCATATTAAAGCATTGTATTAGCTATGGCCCTTTACAATCTCTTTTAAAATCTCTGCAGGCTTGGATTTGCCTTTCATCATTCAGGGGTCAATAAAATTAAGTATCAGTAAAGGGTTGAGATTTGTACAATTGACTAAGCATTCCCTCACCTGGGAATATGTGGCAATTTCTACACCTACATTAAAAATAAGTATGTTTTCTTGCATAAACACAAATCTGGTTGATAAAATAGATATCTGTAGTTGATAAGAAATGTACCTGTCAAATACTGAGATTAATACAATTGACAATATGCACCATAACTCCAAATATGCAGTTTAATGTGAACCTATGTTAGAAATCTTTCATAGGTACTAAAACTACCCACACAATTATAAGGGAAGGAAATAACATTATGTGAGGTTTATGCTTTTCAAAGGAACATTTACAGCATAGGCATAAGTAAGGAATTCAGGAATCATGAACTTACATGGATAATGATCAATAAATAGACATCAGAAATCATATACAAATGAAAGAGAGTGTTATGAAAGTATATTATAGATGCATTAGATTAATACTTAAGGTAGAGCTAAATGAAAAACATTTATATTTTAGCTATATTCTAGCTGTTTTACTAAACTGAGTGGGTGTATACAGAAAATATATCACAATACTATCTGAGAAGTGATTGTCAACTAAGATTAGATTTTTGATTGAGGCACAAGGTCAAAGACTTCCGAACAGAATCTATGGAAAGTAGGTGATTAAGAATTCCTGAAATAACAGCAGAATGTGTGCAGGCTGGAAAAATATATTTGCTCCATTTTGTTTCTGGTTGCTCAGTTCAAGATAGGGCCTTAGACAGCCAAGGGAAATTAAACAAGCATAATGAAATATTGGGTTATTCCATAAATGATGTGTCTTTTTATACTTCTTTTATTTTTCAAAATTAAGATGAACAAAGTTCATTTTTAATCTAAAATATACTGTCCTTCATTTTCTACAATGCTCTTCCATCTATCTGGTAGACTTGCAATGCCCCTCTTCCAAAATTTACTTGTCTGTGATGAAAAATACTCCTCCATTATTGTTCTGACCTCATCTACAGAATTCATATTTTTTCCGTCCAAATGATTTTGAAGACTGTGGAATAAATGATAATCAGATGATGCAATGTCCTGCGAATATGGTGGGTGAGGCATCGTTTCCCATTCAAACTGCTCTAGCCTTTAGAGTGTCCTCCTTGCTGTATGTGGCCAAGCATTATCTTGATGGAAGAACACCTTTCATCTTGAAACCAAAGATGATCGTTTTCCTTCTAGCACTGACTGAAGCTGTTCACTGTAGATCTCCTTTGTTATTGTTTGGTTTCATTTTAAAAGTTCAAAATGGACTAAACCTTTTATATCCCACCAAACAGATAACAACACCTTACATGGGTGAAGACCTTCTTTAGCCTTTCTACTGTCTTTGGTGTTGGACATTTTATAGAGAACCTATTTCTCATCACCAGTCACTATTCGGTAGAAAAACAGTTCATTCATGAGACGTGACAACAAAATAGAGCACACATTCACTCTCTGCACGCAATTAAACTCGGAAAGTTTGTGAGGAACCCATTGACCCAATTTACTGACTTTTCCAGTGGCATGCAGGTGTCAATGAATGGTTGAATGACCAAGTCCAAGCTTCTCTGCTAGTTCCTCAACAGTTACAATGGGATTTTGTTCCACCAGAGTTTGCAAAACTAACAGGATGAGGCTCATCTTCTGGGCTGTAGTTTCCAGCTCAGAATTTCTGAAACCACCATTGACACTAGCTTACACTTATTGTCTAATCCCCATATACTGCATTAATATTCCTCACATTTTCCATTGCATTGTTGCCTTTATTGAACTCATAAAGCAAAATATGCCAAATATGTTCCTTTGTCACTTCCATTATAGCCTTGAAAGAACAACTGTTAAATTCGAACTGCACCATTCAAAACTTGCACTAAGAATGAGTACAAGGTAAAATTTCTACCTGCTTTTATAGTAAGTTGATGGAGGCAGTTTATCCTGTCCCCTTCTGACTTTTAGTTCATGTAATTGAAACAACTGCATTATTTATGGGATGACCCAATACTAGCAAAGGGACACTGTATACTGTAAATGTAAGCCAGAAAGAGTCAGTGAGGATGCTAAGATAACAATAACTTGGCATATGCCTTTTTCTGCACAAGCAGAGATATCAAAATTCATCTGATGGATTTGGTTTCCAAGGACCAAAGATGCAGAAATGCCTCATAATCGACATTTATGTTAGAAAATTCAATGTTATATTTCTACATGAAATGGAGAAGTTATCCACATATGAAGATCTTACAACAGAGGTAACCAGAATGTTGGGGCTGAAATATAAATAGTCTCTGTAATAATAAGTAACTTAAGAGAGATTAAAAACTATGCAGATGGTAAACAGGTTTTAAAGCTCCTTATTTAATAGATTTAATCCTAGAAAATAAAACAGACAATCTTTAGATTCCTTTGTACAAATTGTGAACCATTCATTGTTTCTCTACATTATAACTGTTTTATAATACTTTATGAGAAAGTGAAATAAAAACTAAATATTACAGTTCTACAGCTGTGTAAATATTTCCAACTTCAATATATATGCTGGAAAAGCAAATAATATATTTCAAAATGAAATGGAGAACTTATCCAGATATGAAAATCTAACAATAGAGATAACCAGAATGTTGGGGGAAGAAACAGAAATAGCCTCTGTAATAATAAGTAACTTGGGAGGGATTAAAAAGCATGCAGAAGGCAAATGCATGATCAAAACGTAAGGACCACTCAAAGTGCAGAAAATAGCACTGCTAACCTCTAAGTTACTTTCAATATAGTAAGGAAATGCAAAATCTGAATAAAATGCTTCACCTTCATCGAGGCATACAGATATGTTTCTTCGTTCTGTGGAATTGTGTAATTACAAAAATAGGACATTTTGGAAAATTTTTGGAATAGTAATAAAATAATCTTCCTTTATATCTATTTTTGATATTGTTGATGTTGCTGATATCATTGATATGGTTAATATTCAATGTTGCTGAAAAATATTATTAAAAGTGCAGAAAGTGGCGAGATGGCAGAATCATTTGCATGCTGGAAAAAATGCTTAGTGGTATTTACTCCATCTTTATATTCTGAGTTCAAAGTCTACCGAGGTCAACTTCACCCTTAATCCTTTCGGAGTTGTTAAAATAAGTACCAGTTGAGCACTGGGGGTCAATGTAATCAACTTAACCCCTCCCTAGAAATTACTGGCCTTGTGCCAAAATTTTAAACCAATATAACGTGTGCAGAAGAAAATAGGAGTAGACAATATCTTTAGTAAGTCTTAGTTAATCATGTATGATTAAAATGTTATCTCATCTCTCCCCTTTAATGGACATATAAAATAAATTTATCGTTACATATCTTAAACAAAAAAAAAAGGACTTGTCTACGCACTTATGTGGGAAAATTCCAATACACAGTTAGAATGAGAAAGAAAAAAAAAGGAGAGATTGTCATCCGGTTTAGGTCGGGGGGGGGGGTACATTAATATCACCATTGCATTTCCTCTTTACGCCATAACTAATGATCCTGTAACTTCTATTCAGATACTTACAAAAGGAAATTTCCCCTTTCACAAAAGCAGCAACAGCTATTCTAACAATTCACCAAATACTCATATGAATGAGAAAAGTTAAACTGCAATTTTATGAACAAGTGTTATATTGAAGAGAACTATTTATGAGTGAGAGTATGTTTGTGTGAATGGATGTGTGAATGTCTGGGTGTATCTACATGTGTATCACAGTCTGTCTTTGTGTGTGTGTGTCTCCCCTAATAACATGGCTATTATTTACTGTAATACAGAAGTAGGATTCCTGTGGTCTGACTATAGGATTCCTGATGTTCCTTCATTCAGCTTCACTTTATTGAATCATGTTTCCTGTTGCCACAAAACTCAATTCAAAATGCATTTCGGGTTTACTGAGTCTATTATGCCTGTTTTTTTTCCCCCCTCACTTCTTTTGAATCCCCTACCATCAACCAACTTTCTGTTAGGGAAATCTGTCATGATCCTTTGTTCATTATTCAAACTTTTACTTCTACTTGCAGTGATTTAGCAACATAAATGGAACATATTTTAACACAAGCCTCTCTTAATAAGGAACACAGTTTAAGTGTGTGGAGGGGCTTGACAGTGTATATAGGAGATTTCTTCAGCATCATGTCCATTCTTTCAATCAAGTTTAAAAAAAGAAAAATGATTAATAATAATATTTCTTTAATATGTCCATAACGATGAGTGATCATCAGCTCTGTCTCTTTATATATTTTACAGCTTCTGTCAAATTTCTTTTCAAGAGTCCTTACTGAGTGACCAATATCTGTGAACCAGATCTTTATTTATCTACGGTTTATTTTGTTATACTGTTCAATATATCTGTCTAAATAGGTGGCAGATGTATTCAAGCTGGTCTGAGTTGCCAGCAACTTCTCAACCATAACATCATCAGCAACACAATTTGTCTAAAATAATGACAGCTATTTATGAATCAGATACATTTTGAAGTTGGATATTAAACTTGCTCTCTTTTATGCCAGTTTGAAACGTTGAAACATAGGTTTTAAAGCCCCTTATTTACTAGACTTTACTATTTACTAGACTTATTTACTAGAAAATGAAACAGACTAATCGTTAAGATTCCTTAATATGAATTTTGTACTATTTATTGTTTATCTACATTGCAAACTGCTTTATAACACTCAATGAGAAAGTAAGATAAGAGCTAAATATTACAGAACTACAACCTGGTGAATATTTCTAACTTCATGTTGGAATGTTTTTATTTGTAAACAACTAGAAGTATTACTGATAGATTTAAAGGTGATATTTTGCAGAATTTATGGATAATTTTTAAACAATACACTGGCTGTTTGCGTAACTGAAGTTATCTGAGTATGACTCGGTAGCAAACTGTATAGAGTACAATAACCTTCTTCATAATTACATCAAATGTAGCTAGACTGACTTTACACTATCCTTGGCTGTCCTCAACATTGCAGCATAATTTGCATTCAGCCAGTTATTGCTTTATTTTCTATGTATTGTGCTACATTGTGTAGTTATGGCATAAATGACATTCAAAAGTTTAATTAACAAATCTTTATTCTGTGTATTTGCTTCAACTCATGACAGGTCTTTTTGCACTCAGCATATGTAATCTAATATCATTACATGAATACAATACCATTACATTCAACTGTCTTGCATGCAGTGATGAAAATCATCCCAGTTTTAATCATTCACTCTTTTTTACTCATTATATATGTAAAACAAATATAATGATAAACTCATAGAAATGAGGAAAGAAGTTTTAATTTAAAAGTAAAACCGAAAAAGAGTGAAACCATTAATGTGTATCTTGAAAATTAAGAAAATTTCATTATCAAATTTTAATACTGATGATTTTATCTTGTATTATAGTATAGAAAATATAGAGTAAATTTGATATTTGTTTTGCAGACATGTCATTTTTTCTTTCCAAAATATTATCTGTATTTCATAAATTTTCTGTTGAATTTGAACATAGTAATTACATTTAAAACTGGTGAAACTATAATTAAAATATGTAAATTAATTTTGTTCATTGCAGGAAAAGGTTTGTATGGTGATGTCTTTCTAGCCCAGGCTCGCAACATTCGAGAGTCTGAAAGTGAAAGTTTGGTTGTCGTCAAATCACTGCTAAATAAGGACGAACAGCTGTTTTTTGAGTTTAAGCACGAAATGGATATGTTTTCACGCCTGGAACATCCAAATATTACCAAGCTTCTTGGTGTCTGCCGCGAAGCAGAACCAAACTTCATGATTACAGAATATTGTGACTGGGTGTGTAGATATTTATGCTTATTTTTTGCATGGTTTCAGTTTCTAGGTTATATAAAGTTATCCTACATATTACAAGTACATTCTGTGCATAAATAGATGTCTATATTATAGTTGTTATTCTAATTAATATAACATTGAGACTCCTTTACAGTGCAAACTGCCTTCAAAGCAAGAGTTATTTACAAAATTGCTCCAAAAGAATAGTAATTCTACACACACAAATTCAACTAAACCTCAGAAGGGTATAACATTACAGAATTGTGCTACAACACTTTCGTATTGCAAAACTATCACCTTCATATTAATTTCAATATTGAAATATGCCAAATTGAATAAAATGATGCATTAAATTAACTTGTAAACAAATATTCTACTGAAAAGTTTTAAGATTTTGTAATTGTACAGAAAGTGAGAAATGCTGTATATATATATATATATAT
>NC_068985.1:38232370-38234499 GCF_001194135.2 Octopus bimaculoides
ATATATATATATATATATAACCATCATTATCATTTGATATCCACTCTCCATAGGTCAGATGGTTTGACTGGAACTAGTAAGCTGGAGAGCTGTCCCAGGTTCCAGATTCCAGTCTGTTTTGGCATGGATTCTATAGTTGGATTCCTGCCCTTCCTAACACCAAGATAAACGTATGTGTGTGTGTGTGTGTGTGTGTGTGTGTGTGTGAACACAAGACAGCCTTAATCTTTTTATGAACACAGAACATAAAGAGCAATAATAATATCAATAATAATGATGATGATGATGATGGTATTAACAATAGAATTTATAATAAGATATGGATTTTCAGAAAGCAAAAAGGATTAATTAATTGATTATATATATTTGATATGTGAATCATGTATTTATAAATATAACAAAACTTTCTTTTAACTGCGTTTCTTTTCTTTTCCTTCTGTTGGCAGGGAGATTTGAAACAATTTCTTCTTGCTACAAGAAATGACAATGGAAAACGTATTGCTCGTGCCCCACCACTGACAATTCCACAAAAATTGAATCTATGTCGACAGGTATCGCTGGGAATGGAACACTTGGCTAGCAACCGATTCATTCATAAAGATTTAGCATCAAGGAATGTGTTGCTAACAAACAGATTAGATGTAAAGATATCGTTGTTGTCGCTGTGTCGTGACGTGTATGCCCAAGAGTATTACCCACATTTTCAATGTCTCATTCCATTACGGTGGATGCCACCCGAGGCTGTTTTAGATGATGAATTCTCAACTAAAAGTGATGTGTGGTCGTTTGGAGTTTTTATGTGGGAAGTTTTTCATCTGGGAGAATTGCCTCATAAGTCAAAGACCAATGAGGAATTACTTAAATGTATCAAAGTTGATGACATCTCCCTAGATATCTGTGACCAATGCTTGCCGGGAATAGCTGAACTGATCAGGAAGTGTACACAACTTAATGCTAAAGACAGACCCCAGTTCAACGAAATAAGTATTGCTCTAGGAGAGCTTAATACAGAAAACAATGTTTGAAGGGTGAGAAAGGGTTTTTAAAAAAAAAAAAAACTACACCTAAAGATCCAATAACATTTAAAAAATAGATAATAAATAAAAGAAAATTCATATTCACAAGGAAAAGCCCAGGATTAAAAAAAATATATATGTAATATTACAAATAATAAACTACTTTGATTATGACACTAATAAAAGAAAAGAAAAGAAAAGAAAAACCTGAATAAGCCAATTCAGATTTCTCATTATCTTTATTTGTGTCATTTACTATACTCGAGATGGTCGAGTGTGACATACTGTTTTTCTAAGAAACATTGAATACAAGAAACCAGTGAGTGAAAACTGTTGAACTGTTCATGAAAAGTTTGTTGTAGACTAACTTTATCAAAAATTGATATCTGTGAAACAAAATTAAAAACAATAAATGAAAAGAAAAAGAAAATTTAAATGAACGTCACAACAACAACAATACCAAAAAAAAAAAAGAAACCCAACAAGATTTTAAATTAAAAATATTTACATATGAAAACATATGAAATATTTCAACGATTTTTTTTTTTTTAATATATATTTAAGGGCAGATAAAGTGGAAGACCATGAATAATGATTGTGAATGATCTTAGAGTGGGTAATAAATCATGAGAAATAATATAAAAATAAATATGATAAAAATTAATAAAAATTAAATAATGATAATAATAATAATAATAATAATAATAGCATTGATGAAAGAAGATGATAACTGGAAATGGTAATGGCGTTAAAAATGATGAATCAGAACATAGTTGCGAAATATATCTACACAATCTATTTTTACTATATAAATGTATTGAAGAGTGACAGCTATTGAGGCCATCATTTGTCACAAAATAAATTCAGTATATTAGGGAGATAATAAAAAAAACAACAAAAATTAAAAAGCAGCACTAGCCGCAATAGTACAAACAGCAGCAATAACATTATCATGTTACTCACAACCATTTTACACAAGAAACTGACGATAAAAATGTTCTTTACTTATATCATATATAGGACAGAACTTTATAAAACAAAATATATGATACTTAAATGTGGATCAACATATGTATACATACATGTATACATATATATATATCTATGTGTGTG
>NC_068985.1:38234599-38239773 GCF_001194135.2 Octopus bimaculoides
GAAACAAGTAAAAGAGTAAAAAGAGTATATATATATATATATATATGTATATAAATATAATATATATATATATAATATCTATATATTATGTATGTATTATGTATGTATTATGTATATATATATATATATACATATATATATATATATATATATTTATTTATATATCTATAATATATGTGCATATAATGTGTGTATGTATGCATGTATGTATATATGTATGTATATATATATATATATATATATATATATATATGTGTGTGTGTGCATATAATGTATGTATGCATATATATATAATGTATGAATAAAGATATGTGTGTGTATGTATGAATATATATGTGTGTGTATATTAATATATGTATACGATATTTTTTCCTATACACATGTATTATAAAATTTATATTCACATATGAATATATAAATATACGTGTGTGATAAACTTTTAACTCCTCTACACCAAGAAGTCTTTTCTTATCTGGCCTCTTAACCTGTGTATTAAGACCCCATCTGTCTCCCTTGGTGTTCTTGCATAGTTATGCAACATAATTGTTGTGCTGATGGTATAAAAAGATGCACTAAGAACATGCTCGAATGTGATTGTAACGAGGAAAGGCATCTAGCCCTAGAAACATTACCCAAGGATACAATGGAACATGATGCTATCTCTGGACCTGTCTGATCATCTCACACCCGTCCAACCTAAGCCAATAGGGATTAGCTATGTAAGGTGATAATGATGATGATGGTGATGACATTTCCAATACACACTTACACATATATATGTGTATGTGTATGGCTATATATATGTATATATGCATACATATATATATATATATATATATATATATATATATATATATATACATATATATACACACACACACACACACATACATGCAAAAGAAATCTAATTTGTGCAGCTGATGGATACATATATGTGTGTGTGTATGTATCTGTATACATATATATGTGTGTGTGCATGCATAAATATATGTATCAATGAATACATAACTGTTCCAAAAATACATTTATATATTTATCTATTTTGATATATATATACATACACTCACATGTATATACATATCTATACAGATGTATATTTGTATACATTTATGTGTGTTTGGGTTTTTGTTTGAATTAATGTTCCAGTAGCTATGATATATAAGGTTTCAGTATCTTTCCATTGCCACGTATGTCTGCATGTATAATATAATTTTTTTTCTATATATATATATATATATATATATATATATTCTGAAAAGAACACAACAAACACCTTTGAACTAACCCTTTATCAAAGACAATCCGGAATTAGCATCTCAATGAATTTATTGAACTAAACTTCATTAATCAACTCTCATTAATTCATCTTTCAAGAATATTTTACATATCCCATTATTTTCTGATTGTATGGGTTTTTCCTATACAATTCCATTTCTTTCCATTGTTTCATTATTTGTATGTTTACTATTGTCTTCAAAACTATTGAAGACACTTTGGCAGTAACATTAGAGCTACAAATCTAAAGCCTCACGTTTTTTTTTTTTTTTAGCCAAGTCACTCTATGAGCTGAATTTTACTCTTATTTCATGAGCTTTGTCTTTCAATCCCACCTGTGTCGATACATGAACTAACTGGTTTAACAGTGGGTCTGCTTTAATGAACTATAATTTTCCGTAAACATTGAGGCATTGTGCCAAAGTTAGATATCATTCTTATTCCTTGCCTTATAGCCGTAGCATACCAAACTATGTTATGCCTTTCATTAATTACCTATGCTCATGTCAGTTTGGAAATCAAATCCTACCATTGTCGACTTTGCCTTCTATCTTGCTGGTGGTGGTCGATAAATTAAGTACCAACCCTAAAACTGAAATATCTCCCTTTTACTATATATCCCCATTCTCCTACAATTTTTTAGGCTTGCCAATGTAAGAAGTCTTTACCATAAATATTTTGTTTTTGAGATAGGCACGAACGTCACAGCTAGCCATGTCTATCCTTTCAATATATTAGGCCTTTGTGCCTACTCAAAACTATTATTATGAAGACATTTTTTTATAAATATATTAACAGTTGCTAACTAAAATTAGTTATGCAATTCAAAGTATATGATATGATGAAAAAAAAAAAAAAACCGAAAACAGAGACATACTTTGTTCTTTACTCCTAAGATAAAATTAAAAAGGAGCAAAGTTACATATAAAATTCAAGACTAGAAAGAAGTAAAACAAATGTATTTGAGAGGCCATCTTTTCCACAAATCTTGCCGCACTCACGTTTCAATATTAATTCCTGTAATTTTCCTTTTATCTAACTTAACATCAATCATCAGTTGCTTCATTTTCAATCATCATTGTATAAATAATATATTGATTTGTTTGCTTGTTTGTTTTTTTGACATGATAATGTAGCAATCAGAAGAAAAGAAAAGAAAACAATTACCAAAAAAAAAATCAAAAAAATTATTATAATGGACAACAACACCAACAACATAAAGAAAACGGACAATTTTTTTTGTGTGTGTGGAGGGGGGTACGTTAAGAAATTAAGTAATTAAAACGAAAACAAAACAAAAACAAAAAAAGAGATTTTTCTGAGTAAAGATATGAGTATTTGTGAATAATTTTTCATATATATATATATATATATATAATTTTATTGACTATGATGTATATAATTTTTTCTGTATTTTATTTTTCACTTTTCAATTTCATTTTTATGTGATGTGTGTATATATGTGCTCGTGCATGTATGTGTGTTTGGATTCAGGTGTTGTTTTAAAAGGTTCGGATGATTATATTATTGATTTTGTTTCCGCTGATGCTGAATTTGCCGTTTCATTCTTTCATGATTGATGAATTAAGTACCATCTGAGCATTGAGGTCGACTCGCTCCCCACCCCTGAATTTCAGGCCTGGTGCCTATAACAGATAGGGGTCATCAAATTTATATATTATAGTATGAATGTATTCATTGAAAGAGAGCCTTGAGTTATTTGACCAAAACCACGCATTGTTATTGATTTTATTAGCAAAAAGATATATGCAGCTTGAAATTGATAATGAAAAGTATGCTCATGTATATGTGCACACACTTATACATGTAGGACCTACAAGGATTGGGAGTAGATGTTTTCAAGCAGCACCTTGATCTACTGCTGTCTAAGACCCCAGATGAACCTGTATCACGGTAAGAAACTCACATGGGCAACATTTTAAAATTATCTCATTCATCAAAAGCTTCGAAAATGGCAATCGAAGAGTGATAATGGCATTGCCCCAGCATGGCCACAGAAGTTTGGCTGGAACACATAAAAGATAAAAAAGTGTGTGTATGAGCGAGCCTGAAAAGTTCATATGCAGACCAAGATTCTCTCACAGAATGTAACAAAATGAAGCTTATTTTTCAACATAGTCCGCTTTGCAGTTTTCACACATTTTACATTGATGTTGCAGTGTTTGGATCCCTTTGGTAAAGAAGCTTTCATCTTGTCGGTCAAAAAAGTCATTAACAGCAGATATGACGTCATCATTACTGCGATTCTAGTTCCCAGTCAAGTGGTTTTTTTCATATTGGATAACAGATCATTGTCAGATGAGGCTAAATCTGGAGAATAAGGAAGGTGATCAACCAGTTCAAAGCCACAGTCATGCACAGCAGCAATTGGAAGCAATGATTTGTGTGTTGGAGTATTGTCCTGATGAAAGACGGCCCTTTTTGTCAGTTTTCCTGGACGTTTATTGTTGATAGCATTTCGTAACTGACTCAGCCAAGTTGGCACAATATTCTTCATTGATGATGTGGCCCTTTTGAAGTTAGTCAAGAAACACAATACCATTTGTATCCCCCAAATCTGAGACCATCACCTTCTCAGCAGACGAACCAACCTTGGCCTTCTTTGAAACAGGTGAGGCGGAGTGTTTCCATTGCATGGATTGTCTCTGACTCAAAGCGATGAACCCAACACTCATCCTGGTTTAGGAAACGTCCGCAGAAACCATCTGGACCTGCAAGGCGGCGAGCTGGCAGAAACGTTAGCACACCGGGCGAAATTCTTAGCAGTATTTCGTCTGCCGCTACGTCCTGAGTTCAAATTCCGCCGAGGTCGACTTTGCTCTTCATCCTTTCGGGGTCGATTAAATAAGTACCAGTTACGCACTGGGGTCTATACAATCGACTTAGTCCGTTTGTTTGTCCCCTCTGTGTAGCCCCTTGTAGGCAGTAAAGAAATAAGAAACCATCTGGACCTGCCTCAAACACTGCCAGACATTCCTCTATGTAATCAGCCTGATGCGCTTTTGATCTGATTTCAGAAGATGTGGCACCCACTGAGCAAAAACTTCGTCATGCCTGTTTTATTTTACAGAATATTCTGAACTCTGTCAGAGATATACTTATAACATTGGACATTTGATTTATTGCTAGTTGCCTGTCATCTATCACCACATGGTGAACGCGATAAATGTTTTCCTCGGTGGTGGCGGTGGCAGTTGCTGGACGTTCGGATCTTGGGTCATCTTTAAAACTATCCCTTCCCCTTCTAAATTTAGCTGCCAACTTTTGCACTGTTGATAAAGCTGGAACCCATCCCATAGTGTAGTAATTACGTCAGCATGAATGTCCTTGGGGGCTAGACCCTTTTTCTGCAGGTGCTTGATAACACCACGATGCCACATTTTGTTCATTTTGAAGAGAAATCGTTACTAGCTACTTTTGAAGTCTTCTTTAAACAGTAATATGTCACTTTACCTGGAAGGAAGCAATGCAGTTACCAATAAAATATCACAACTCCAGCATCACTCCTTCATAGTCAGCCCTTTTCAACCAAACTCATGTGTATGTATATATATATATTTGTGTGTAGTGTGCGTGCGTGTAAAATGAGTGCGCGCGCGTATAAATCTATAAATATGTGCATAAATATATAGATATAAATATATTTACGACTAGATTTAATATAGTTCTCGTCTATCAAATTTACTGAAGGCTTTCATTTGTCGGCCTAGGGCTATAGTGAAAGACATTTATTTAAGATGATGCGTAGTGAAGTGAACTCTAAATCACGTGTGTGCGAAATGAACGTCTGAACCACACAAATATATCTGCACCTGTACAATTTCTATATTTGAGGAAGACTTTTAATTTAAATTAAAAACACGACCTTGATTAATCAT
>NC_068985.1:38239783-38245063 GCF_001194135.2 Octopus bimaculoides
TTTTTTTTTGTAGATCACTCTATCAACAAACACTTTTACATAGAGTTATAAGGAATATCCAGAATAACTTATAAGGATAGGAATTTTTATGTTCCAAGCCATACAAGACTGATCCAATAAATATGAAATCGACCTTAAAAAAATCAAACATGAGCATAGCTGTGTTTTTGATAATAAACATACACACACACACATACATTATACAAACACACATACATACGCAAACACATAATACATGCACATATACACAAAAATACATTTTAATGTTCAATCATAGAAAATCTATCACATGTAATGCTGCTGTTGGCACTCCGTCGCTTACGACGAGCGTTCCGGTTGATCCGATCAACAGAACAGCTTGCTCGTGAAATTAACGTGCAAGTGACTGAGCACTCCACAGACACGTGTACCCTTAACGTAATTCTCGTGGATATTCAGCATAACACAGTGTGACAAGGCTGACCCTTTGAATTAGAGGTACAACAGAAACAGGAATAAAAGAATGAGAGAAAGTTGTGGTGGAAGAGTACAGCAGGGTTCGCCACAATCCCCTGCCGGAGCCTCGTGGAGCTTTAGGTGTTTTCGCTCAATAAACTCCCACAACGCCCGGTCTGGGAATCGAAACCGCGATCCTATGACCGAATGTCCGTTGCCCTAACTACTGGACCATTGCGCCTCCACATCACATGTAATAGGCATTTTGTAAATTGAATAGTTCAGAACCAGTAATGTAAGAACACGAAGATTTCTTAAAAGATATCCGAGAGCTGCTAAATATAAATCAAATGGAGTAAAATATAAACAGTTAAGTAAATCGGGCCAGTGATCAAAACAAAGTTGTAACATTTGAAGCAATGGAATGTTCCATTTGGTATTATATACTAAAATGACAATTTTACAAAATACTAAGTACTATGGGTGGTAACAAGGAGCTGAAGGTAATAAAACAGAATGCCATAAATTAACAAGTGGAAGAAAATATTGGTTAAAAATAGGAAAAGTGTTTATATGGTATGTTATATGTTTACCGATAACTTTACAAGTACATACGTCCCTTCATATATACATTTTCAGATATACTCGCATTTACGCGCTTATATTAATAGGTCAAATGATTAAAAAGTAAAGCATAGATAAGACGTAGCTCAGTACAGTTCCTTCTTAGAGAATCAACTGTAGAAGTACTAAGCTTAAAGCAATCCATGTTACCTAGCATTTGTCAACGAGAAGGTTTTTGATATGGAGTCACACTGCAATCTAGTGGTTGTTTAAAAAATGCCATGTGAGAGTCATGCAGCCAGCGTGGTGAGAATTAGCAATAAGTTCTGTGAAGAATTTAGCTTTCCGATAGAAATTCATCTGAGTCTATTTCTCTAATCTCCTGTATATTGTAGTCTTCCATGATAAAATGAGGTGTTTAAGAGCATCCACCCGTGCGAACGCCTGCGTGCAGATGACTTAGTTCTTACGGCAGAAACTGAATACTTACAGACGGTTTTACATGCAGTGGGTAGAATTTACATATCGTGTAGCCAGTGAAAAATACGAGTCTGCGAAAGTTGTAGTGGGATCATAAACAGGTCTGAAAGCGAAAGTAGACTTCATATGTGGCAGAAGCTCAAAATCAGTCAGAAGTTAGATTACACCCGAAATACATACTTTCAGATACCCAGAAGTCTCTTTAGAAGAAGTTAATAGATTTTGTTACCTTGGTTATTTAATTATCAGAAATAGGTGTTCCGACAGTATAGTTGCAGGACGAAAAACTTCAGAGAGCTATTACCTCTCTAAGAGTGAAAGGCAGATAAATGTTGCTTGTGTATGAAGTGTGATGCTTTATGGTAGGTTTTGGATGTGGAAGATTTATGAATGCTAAAAAGAAATGAAGTGAGTACGCTCGACTGGGTGTCTTATGTTAATGTCTATGAACGACTGAGCAGAAATGAACCGAAGAGAAACGCTGCATATATGAAGAATCAGATGTATTGTGTAAAAATGCGCCGATACTGCGGCGTGATGCGTGTGGAGGATGCCAGTTGCAAAAAGAATGCCGTTGCAAAAAGAATGCCGAGCGCTCTAGCTGGAGCGAACCCGTAGAAGAGGGAGACTTAGGATATCATGTGAAGAACTGGTAAAATATAATCTCAAGAAGATGAATCTCACGAAAGACATGTAAATGAACTACTAATAGATGGTTACAAGTAAGTGTTGGCGAAAGGCTTACCAGCAAACCCCAAACAATAGAGCAAAACGGATTTTTTATATTCTGTCGTTTACTTGTTTCCGCCATTTGAGTGCGGCCATGCTGCAGCATCGCCTCGAAGAGTTTCAGTCGAAGAAAACGACCCCATGACTTACTTTTTAAAGCCTGGTACTGATTATATCGGTCTCGTTTGCCGAATCGCTAGATTACGAGTACCTAAGCACATCACCACCGGTTGTCAAGTGGTGGTGGGGGCAAACACAAATACAGACACACACACACATAGATATATACATATATATTTATACATGACGGACTTCTTCCATTTTGCGTCTACCAAATCCATTCACAAGGCTTTGGTTGGCCCGAGACCAACACTTGTAGAAAACACTTGTCCCAGTTGCCACGCAGTAGGACTGAACCCAAAACCATGTGGTTGAGAAGCAAGCTTCTTACCATGGAATCTGTGGCAGTGATGGAGTTTAAGTATGTGTGATGTGTACAATAGGGTCTCTAGCCCAAAATATTCTTGTCGATTTGCCATTTGATGCTGCTCTCATTCTCTCTCTCCATCTCCCTCTCTCTCTCTCTCCCTCATTGTTACACTCTCGTCAATTACTCGTTCTCTCATTTATCACTACCAATCTTTCTGCCAAGTGAAAAATGGGTTATGGAGCAAACGATATTCAATTCCACCAATATCAATCCTATTATTATTACCAGAGTAAAGAGAAATAACAAGGATTCTCTCGTATTAAAGAACTGAGTAGCACACTGACAACCCATCCGTACGTGGAAAATGGACGCTAAATACCGTATGTGTGTATATAATTATACAGACTCATACGCACGTGCACACGCATACATAAATATACGCACACATTATATATTACGCATACATTTCTTTGCATATAAATGTGCGTGTGTATGTATATTATGTATTTATATGCTTATATAAAAAGATATGCATTAATACGTTGCATGTATATGTATGTGTATACAAGTCCGGACAAGATGGTTTGTGGAAGACCAGCAGTTGCCCATACATTCCAGCATCCCCATCACCACGTCACTAACGTTATCCAAGGGAAAGGCAAAGGCCGATACAGCTTGGCACCAGTGACGTAGCAATTCATTTCTACAGCTGAGTGATCCGGAGCAACGTGAAATAAAGTGTGTTGCTCAAGAATACAATACACAGCTCAGTCTGGGAATCGAACTCACTACCTCATGATTGAAAGTCCGACGCTCTAACCACTAAGCTATGCACCTTGCACACATGTATGTATGTATGTATGTATGTATGTATGTATGCCTTTTACCTCTTTCTGTCTTTAGACTGCAGACATGCCGGAGCACCGCCTTAAAGGCTTTTGGTCAAACGTATCGACTCCTGTATTTACTTTTTTAAAACCTGGTGTTTATTCTATCTGGGCCATTTGCCGAACCACTGTGTTATGCAATCGTAAACTAGCAAAAATGTTTTGTCAAGCAGTGATGGCCGACAAACACAAAGACAGACTCGCATCACATGTATATACGACTGACTTCATTCCGTTTCCGTCTACTATATCCACTCACAGATTATGTATGTACGTATGTATATATGGATGTACGCATGCACGCATATATGTACACACACGAATATGTGGTATCTTCATAAAAAATGAACTTTCATAAAAGCGCGGTAGTTGGATCAGCGTATTCGCAATTGCAGCTCTGTATAATGGTCATCTTAACTTTCGGTCTAATGAAAGAGAGGTAGTCATCACTCCACGACAGGCATTTGTCAGTCCACGGCAGGCATTCAACAATCACTCGAGTGAATATACGAACGATTTTCGATGGAAAACGTGTATGTGAAATTCTATTTCCAATCTGGAAAATATTTTAGTGAAACTTTTCTATATTTTTCAAACGTGTTTCCTTCTAGAGGTCGCAGTTATTACAAGGAAGATCATCCATTTTACAAGATATTTGGCGAGATTGGAAATTTAAATGTGAAAGTGAGAAATAAAGAAAAAGATGCATAGAATTCATGCATTTAGAAATTCTTGAAATTTATTTTAAAATTCTTGAAATTTATTTTAAAATTCTTGAAATTTATTTTAAAATTCTTGAAATTTACAGTCGGTGTTACTCATATACAGTACTATTTCATTCTTTTTAGAAACCATAATATAACCAGTGATTTATTTAGTAAATATAACAGTTGAAGTTTTTGTGCCGTGTACAAGGTAACGAGTATCAACAGCAATTCAAATTGAGATGAACGTCTATGGAAGACGATTCCGAACCTGAAAGAAATTCCTCGGCGATGGACGACAGTCACACAGCGGCAGTACGTACTGTGAACCATGGGATTATTCTTCTGATTGCTCATAAAGTTCCCTAAGTAATGTAGTCATCTGTTGAAGTTCGTGCTACATGATTTTTAACAGATAAATTAATGATAGTGGAATTACTGCAAAATCTACGCAGTGTCTACTGTTAGATGAACAACAGTAAATTAAAAAAGAAAAAACAGGAACTGATTCATAGTCCACCATTCAGTATTTGAGCGTTCGAAAGATGATGAAAACTTTCTGAAAACTGTCATTTGAAGAAACGTGGTTGTGTGGCTATGATGGCATAACAAAATTGCCTTGGATCATCGCAACTGCTACAAAATAAAAGAGGAGAAAGCAAAGCACATTGTCGTTCAAATATAAAAGTGATTTAGATTGAAAATGTGGCCTTTGTCATAAATTTGTTCCCCGTGATTATACGATCATGAAGGAGCATTACCTGAATATCATGAAGTATCTGAGAGAAGCAGAACGAAAGAAGAGGACTAAGACGTGGAAAAATAGAACATGGATTCTACATCAAAATAATACACCTGCGATGTATCACTTCGTGAAAAAGCGCGATGTTCTTGCCCCTTGCCCCACTACCGCCTAGATGTGAACCTTTTTCTCTAAAGCGTTGTCAACTTCAGACAATAGAAATATTCGAAGAAATTTAACTGCGAGAACTACGCATTAAATCAGAAGATATATTGCAGAACGCGTTTTAAAAATTGAGAAAACGACGGG
>NC_068985.1:38245073-38247721 GCF_001194135.2 Octopus bimaculoides
GTGAGCACCATACAGAAGAGTAGACGGATTTATTTCCAAAAAGTTCGGTTTCGTTTTAGACAGATCTCATATTAAAGGCAATTGCCCAAAATGCTATCTGGTCGCTGCGTAATGCGGTACTTTTTTCTCTATGGAAAACCGGTTGATATGTTCCAAACATATTTGAAATGATCAGTTTATTTATTTTATACCAATTATTCACGCGCCACTCATATATTGTTTCTGCCTGGCCGCCGAAGCGCGCAGTCTGTAGATAAATTTTAATAATTTCCTATGAGAAAGTTAAGTTTTCTAGCCACTTCGATCTGCAACGTTGATATCTAGTACTGAAAAGAGAACAAAAAGCGTGAAATGCTTTTCGCCAGTCCATAGGGGGCGCTCTGAACTGACTTTGCAGTCATTTCCTTCTTTGCCCGTAGCAAACAAACGGTAACAAAAATGCATCTTTAAGGGTCAAATTTGTCCCAAATATTTGAACTGATTTAGAGTGTTTACTATACACCACCACTTTGCACGCCACACATATATTGTTCCGGCCTGGCCGCCGAAGCGGGCTTTCGGTAGAAATCACGATAGAGTGCTATATATTGTACATAGCACCACGTTATTTATTAGACGTTTTAACCTCACAATTCCTTAATCCAAATTTGCGCGTTGCCGAACTTAAGAAGACGGTGAAATATAGAACAAGAATTTTGCTATACGATAAATGTATTACAAAAGTGTCGAATTTTATAATAAACTCTGGTTGCACTGTATGCAATAAAGAATACTTCGTGGATGGCAAATATATGGATTGTTTGAATAATAGAAAGAGTGAGGCTTCGACACTTAGAAAAGAAGAGATTAATATCTGCAACATGATTACGATTATATAATAAGGTTCTTAAGCTTCAAAATTTAGAACAGCTTGTAAGTAAAAATAATTCTATTTATTTTATTTCCCAAGAATTACATTAAAATATGACAGCAAAATTCATCACAGAGAACTGTTTCTTCAGTAATGTAAAAAATAAAAAAGAAAGAAAATTAAACTCGAGTTCGTGTCTTTATTCATAAACGACGCGTGACTCAATTATTCTTATAGAAATATATTTTAAATATTTATACCTTATGAAAATAGTGATAACAAATATATGAACAATAATACTATTAATAATGTTCGCTACCGACAACTGAAATAATACGACATTGAGATACTAATATATAAATAGCTGAATAAAGTGAGAGAAAATGATATTGTTGAAGAACAGTATACAGTATAATCATATTGTGAGTATATTGCAGAGATGTCACATCGTATTTTACTTCAACCTTCTGCTGGGGGTAAAAATATCGTATGAAATACTTAACGAGATGATGGATATAGAGCTATATCGATAACATTCATACTGATATTCTTTACCTTTCAAGGTTGTATATCTCATTTCGTACATTCTTACTGACAGCTTACATCTTTAATACTATATTCCACTCTTTGACAGTATACACTACTCTAATTTTGGACTACAACTGTCAGAACTGATGATCGTTTTCAGTCATTCATCACCCTCCTTTTTTATCGCTTTATTTTTGCAAAACATAGCCTTCTTACTAAGTATATAGTATTCTGACCGAACGACACAGGCCTTTTGACATACTCTGCTCTTTCTTTTTTCCTACGAAACATCACCAATAAATAGTTTCACTTAGACCCCGATCAGACGTTATGAAGTAACATCAGAAACAGCCTTTTCAAAACCATCCAATCCATTTCAAACTAAATACATCTAGTTTCCTTTTTCTAAGATGATAACTAACATGAGGAAAATTGTCCTCAGATTTGTAACAAGGTGGTTGGAAGAAATTACAAAGTGCGTAAAAGAAACCTCCCTCAAGGAGCTATACAATGTTAATCCAAAATGCTTTTCCCGATGAAACGAATGATTGACTGTAGCCATATTTTGTAAATGCTTCCTCCTCTGGAGTCATATCACGATAAATGATCAATGTCTACAAATTATGGACGAACCAGAAACGATGGAAAGTATTGCTCCAATGAAGCATAAGGATGTTACTGAATCATATTAAAGGGTGGCTGGCATATATGATTAGTATTGATATCTTCAAATTTCTATTATATAGGACATGCAATGTCAAAAATGTATTAATTTCAAGAGCAAGATACGGAATACACGCTGGCGCGCACACATGCTGTTTCACACACATGTGTATATATTGATTAAATGGATTGAAAGATACATAATTATATATGTGTGTTTACGAGAATGTGTATGAATTTATGCGAAGTTATATGCAAATAGAGTTTAACATTAAACTGAAGGATTACTTTACACTTTTTGGTAGAGTAGATATTAGTTTTCAGAAAGAAAATTTGACAGTGATTTTAGTCTTTCGGTTTGCTCGACGTCAACAAACTGCTGACGGCGTGAAAGCCAAAAATTCGAATTCCCTGTCAATATTTTCCTTGTAAAAGTTAACACATATATATATTTCGTTTTTGGATTTGGTTTGCAAGATTTTTTTATGAGAGTTCGTGTGTTGAAGCATATTCTGTTGTGTCTGGGGAGAGTCATTTTCTTTTTGTGCTTTATAATTTAACACACTCACCGGTAAAATTTCCACTTATTCCTTATTTTTATTTTCCT
>NC_068985.1:38249076-38249959 GCF_001194135.2 Octopus bimaculoides
TATGATAGAAGACATTTACTCAGGATGCAATTTAGTAGGATTGAACTCAAACCATGTGGTTGGGAAGCAAATTTCTTACCAAAGAGCCTTGTCTGTATCTCAAACATACCTTCACATAAATAGAGAGAAATACTGATGTTGATTATTTATATGAGTAACGAGGCTAGGAGAAAAGGCGACGAGCTAGCAGAATTGTTAGCACACCGGGCGAAATGCTTAGCGGTATTTCGTCTGCCGGTATTTCGTTCCGAGTTCAAATTCCGCCACGATCGACTTTGCCTTTTATCTTTTCGGGGTCGATTAAATAAGTAATAGTTATGCACTGTGGTTGAGGTACTCGACTTAACCCCTTGTTTGTCCCCTCTATGTTTAGCCCCTGTTGGCAATAAAGAATTAAAAATACTAGGGGAAATACTGCAGTGGAGATATTCAGCATACTCAATTCACAGTTGTCTTGTAAGTACAAGGATAATCTCGACTAATTGCAGATCATTCAACTCAAATTGAAGAAATCCTTACTATACTAGTATGTGTATTTAGTATACAGACCACTACCCAGGGGGATTTTACTGTGCTCCCGTTGCTGATATACGTTGATGCAATAACCACATACTGGAAGGAAACTAATGCATCAATTTTATATTTTGTGCTTTTATATTATTTAAAACATGTTTTTCTTAAATACATTTGCCTGAAAGCAGTGAGTTAATATCCTTGGCTAAAATAATGTTTCTGTATCCGTTATGAAGGTGTCAAAAAAAATGTTTCGCTCCTTATATGTGTGTGAGTGTGTCTATGTGAATATGTATGGGTTTGCGTGTGAGTGTATCTATATACATATATATATATATATATATGCATGTATGTATGTATATATATATAT
>NC_068985.1:38250761-38257700 GCF_001194135.2 Octopus bimaculoides
GTGTGTGTGTGTGTGTGTGTGTGTGTGTGTGTGTGTGTGTGCATATGTTTGTGTGCCTGTGTTTGTCCCCAACATCGCTTGACAACCGATGCTGATGTGTTTACGTCCCCGTAACTTAGCGGTTCGGCAAAAGAGACCGATGAAATAAGTACTGGGCTTACAAAGAATAAGTCCTGGGGTCGATTTGCTCGACTAAAAGCGGTGCTCCAGCATGGCCGCAGTCAAATGACTGAAACAAGCAAAAGAGAAAATACTTCTTACTTGGGGTAACGTTCTAATAAGTATTAATAACTTACTGTTTTGCTTGAATTCAGTTTTTCTGTCTTCGTTGTTCTAACCTTCCTATGTTATCACATAGTTACGGCAGGAAATGTCACTCTCTCCGTGACAATGTTCTGTCTGCAAAATTCCAACTTCTCTATTTTCTGTTTAATTTAATATGTAATGTTGACAGTTAAAAGGAAGTTTCTTCATTGCTTCATTTTAAACGATTGCTTTATTTAGCCCCCGTAATGATTAATCTATTTATTAATACTATTCTGCATGCTGCGATATGCGTTCGAGTGTTACGCCTTTGATAAGGTACGGGCCAAGATGGAAACGTAATGAAAATCCCATCAGGTGTGACCGTGTGGAAAGAAGCATGCTGGGGAGCTGGCAGAAACGTTAGCATATCGGGCGAAATGCTTAACGGTATTTCGTCTGCCGTTACGTTCTGAGTTCAAATTCCGCCGAGGTCGACTTTACCTTTCATCCTTTCGGGGTCGATAAATTAAGTACCAGTTACGCACTGGGATCGATGTAATCGACTTAATCTCCTTGTCTGTCCTTGTTTGTTCCCTCTATGTTTAGCCCCTTGTGGTCAATAAAGACATAAGAAGCATGCTTCCCAACCACACAGTTCCTGGTTCAGTCCCACTGGGTAGCACCTCGAGAAGGTGTCTTCTACAAAGCCTGTTGTGTGGATTTGGTAGACAGAAACTGAAAGAAGCCCGTCATATATGTATATGTGCGTGGGGGGGGTGATTAACAACCTGTGTTGATGTGTTTACATCCCCGTAATCTAGCGGTTCAGCAAAAAGAGAGCGATAGAATAAGTACTAGGCTTAAGGAAAAAATTCTTCAATACGGTGCCTTAGCATGGCTGCAGTCTAACGACTGAAACAAATAGTAGCAAAAAGATAACAGATAAATGTTTCTAATGTAGACGCAAAGTCAGATATTTTGAAAGGGAAGGCAGTTAGAAGATATCATTGAATCCAGTATTTGACTGGTGTTTCTACCTTGTAGACAAACGGTAAAGCTGATTGCAACAGGTATAGAAGCCAGAATGTAAAGAGCCTAAAAAAATACTGTTAGACATTTTTTTCTCCGACGCTCCAATGACTCTTGTCTTACGGTGCCTTATTGAAATTTGATACTATGATTTCAGATTCAGACACAGAGCCTGCAATTTTGAGGTGGGGGTGAGTTGCTTATATTACATCGACGTCAGTACTTGACTGATATTTTATTTTATCGACCTGGAAGTCCGAAAGAGAAGCTCACCTCGGCTGGATTTAAACTTAGAATATAGAGAGCCAGAAGGAAAGCTGCAAGCATTTTACGACGCTCCAGTGATACTATCAGCTTGCTGCATCTAATGGCTTATGATTTAGGTTGAAAACCTGTATTTTGGAGGAGGTGGTTAAGTCGATACACTCCTCCTCATTATTTGACTGATAATTTAAGTTGATCTTAGTGGGGTTTGAACTCAGAACGTAATGAGCTAGAAGAAATGCTTTAATGTATATTTTACCCGATGCTCTAACGATTCTTACCAGCTGACTGTCCTATCGAAATCTAATATCGTAAAACAAGTTCGAGCATTGCTCTTTAAACAATTCTAAGTATAGAAAGAAAATGAAGACACTATCAGCTCCATATTCATTTCATAAAACTTTAAATATAATCTGGCTTCTTATATGGAAATCTAGTAACGTTAGAAAAACGTCGGACAGATTTTGCAGTTTCTCTCTTTGCGTTGCGAATTCAAATCTCGCCGGGGTGAAATTTGCTTTCATCATTTCGGAGTCGAATAAAACAAAAAAAGTACCAACCCCAAAGCAAAAATGTAATAACGTTGGACCGGGCGCCATGGGTTATTTGTTCCGTCTCTTTGCGCTCTAAATTTAAATCACTCCATCGTCTACGTGACGATAGTCTTAACCCATTGCACGTTGGGGACCTTTAGCGGAATTCACTCTGTTGCAAGTATTTGGGGCAAGGTCCCCGGTTTTATGATATCTCCCTCCCACCAGGTTCTGAGGGTCTGTAGCAGGTTATGAGTAATGCACCTCTCCTTACTAAAAGATAAAAAGACATTGTGACTTTCAAACTTCATGTTGTCTTTTTAGAGAATTCCAAAACTGTCATATTTGTGTGTGTGTGTCTCTGTGTGTGTGCGTGCGTGTGTGTATACGTATATATTTATATACGGATATATGCGTGTGTGTGTGTGTGTGTGTATGTGTGACTAAAATAAGCACTCTTGGACACAGCGAATTTCACCGTGAAATAACAAGTGATCACGCACTTCATCGCTTTGTTTGCACAACTGTCCGAATAATCTGTCATTTGAAGAATTATTTTTGACTTTGTTAATTGCTATAATGATATATTGCAGTGAATGGTGTAAACGATTACTAAGGTTTTTGCAATTAAATGCCGTTGATGAATCACGTTAGGCACTGCACAGATTATTAAAGCGTGCATTGAATTCCCTGTGACAGCGCAGCCTAAACGGAGCTGCATCTGTTGCAGCTGTTATCATGTTTGTAATTATATTTGGAAAAAAGAATCACATTAAAAAAATTCCTCAAGGGATACAGACTTTCCTTGACCAAACGTTTAGCGAATAATAACTCAAGTTATTTCCTTTATATACAGCACCTAAGTTAAAACAGTATGTCTTCCTTTCTTTGTTGAAGGAATAACATCGAATTATAACGAAAATTAGGAAATGCCATAAAAAGATGTATAATGTGTTTTTCATGTCGGCACATTTCGTCAGTTCTTCTTCGTAATGCATTATTGATTAAAGGAATTTTATTGATTGGGTCAGTCACTGATTTACTCAACCTACACTGATACAATAACAGCAGAAAGAATCAGTTCTTTGTCAACAGTTTGTCCTTTCTGGATTTGGCATTCATTATTTAAATTGCAGTTTTATGTTTTGTCCAGTACAATAAGTATTTAACAAAATATAAAAAGATAATGAATCTTCACCATCGAATGCAATGCAAAGCATTCATGTTGATTTTAAAGGTTCCCATTTTTGGAGGACAAATTATACAGCTACAAATCACGCCTAGTATCAAGCAGTGAATGGTGAAACGCAAAGATAGTAGTCGGAATAATCTAGGCAAAGAAAATAATATGGCGTAACTAAGTAGGGCAATCAATTCTGCCACCCACTGAACCTGCATAAATATTAATTATTCAACCGTTTGGGATAATTCATCGCCTTAGTTGCCATATTTGCATGTCTTAAAGGAAATGATTATTCATAATATGCTGAAAATTATTGTATTCGGAAAGAATGCCTTTCGGCGTTTTGCGTAGGAGAAATCGATAATTTCTTTTGTACTTTTGACGAAATAATGCCACATAGTTAATACTGTGTATGAAGTGAAACATATGAGGATCAGCTTATAATCATTGTTATTAGAATGTAGTTGCTTGTTAGGAATCTAGGGGAAACAATCGTACTCTTGGTTGAACAAGGCAGATCTGTAAAGCAGATAAATAAGTCACGAGTAAATATTGTGAAATTTCATAGTGGTTGAATAAAAGATGTATTCGATATATGGTTTATATAAAGATCGTGTGAGAAGTTGGATTAAATATATAACCGCTCTTTAATTTAGTGAAAACTAGAAATAATTAAGCAGTAGAATAAGAAGTGTACAAGCCATTGACCAGACGAAAATATGTCTGGAATGGCTAGAGAACAGTCCAGACATATTTCGGTCTTATAAAGTGCTCATCAGTAAAGAATAGATTACACCGTGCTTGACGAAGAAGTGATGGAAGACTCATTTAGTAAATTTAGAAAATTATACACTGTTTGGCATTGATAAATTTAATTCCACAGAGAATACATTGCTATAATCAGTAACTGCTGCTACATATCCATAATCAGGCTATACTTAAAGTACAGCATCTATATGCAGGGGGTAATAAGAAGATATGACTCGCAGACGTGGGTTGTATTTGTACTGCAAATTCTTTCGATGTTTTTGTGCTGCATTTATCACATTCTGTGGGTGTTTACCAGTTCTTTACCTAAAACAATATTTGTCTCCTATATATGCAAGAAAACAAATTATCCACTTCCATCTAATATATGTATCAGTATGAAGTGCATGATGTATAATCTACGATGTAGTGATTGTATTATTTACAAAGATCATCGTCATAAGGTTTATTAAAATCAGTCCATTCCTCTTAAAGTGATATTTGTTTCGAAGTTGAGAAGTTCTGAGACAAAAATAAATCGAAGCTTAAAGAACAAAATTGAAATAATGTCAATATGTCTGAAGAAAAGTATTCCAATACTGCCAATCTACCTGTATCGAAAAATCACATATTACGACTTTGTTGCAAATGTCACTGACGTCCACATATAGCAACTACATCGCCCTTCTCCAACCTGACAAAATTTTTGTCAATTTTCCCTGTAAAACTTTTACAGTAGTTAGACATCTGAATCTTCAAACTTGGTTATTTCTGCTTTAGTTGCAGTCACCTTGGCTCGAAGTAACATAGTTTTAATTACGGTGTGACATACGTTTGAAGCATTGTAGCACATGAAATCAAAATTCAATATGATGATACGATTTGAAGCAAAAGCTGAATTTTTTTAATGAGATTTCACGTGAGAGATCTTTTTTAAATGTAACAGAGCATAATAAAAAATGTAACTCTGCCGTCGGATTTGGGTTAAATGACTACATATATCTATCAAGTATATAAACAAACGCTGTATCAAACCATTATGCTTGTGTGCCGTTAAGTAAAATTCTAAGAACGGTAAATACATGAAGAGAATCGGTCGGAAATGACATAAAAGTCAATTCTCTCCTGATGTTGGTTATTCAATTGTCACGCACACATTTAATCAAACGTTTGACAGATGCCAAAGGATGGATGATTTGTCTAGAAATTATTATACGAGAATACTTGTGTCTTGTATGTGGAATGAAATTCTTAGTTACGGACAAGGAAGAAAGCAAGTTTTATTTTGGAATGTTATACATACAACTATTTACATAAATACAAATACATACTTGAACATAAATGCACACACACACATAATTTCTGTTGCATAGTAACTCAATATATTTGATATCGTGCGCTGAAACTGAAGCAGTTCATCATGGTTGAACCATTTTTTAGATACCTAGGACAAACGAAATGCTTTAAAACACAGTTCTCAAGTATTTCTTGAGATGCCAAAATTGTTGTCGCTCAAATGCAACCAGGTCAGCAGCACTTTAAACACACACACACACACACACACACACACACATATATATATATATATATATATATATATATATAACATGCATACACTCAAATAGATATCGATTTAAAATTAGTTTTGTCGATATATATATAGTTGGAATTTACAAAAAAAAAAGACGAAGTCAGGTGTATAAACAACAAACGGGTGTATTAGTTTAACGCTGGTGAAGGTGAAAAAGTCTTTTACGTTTCGAGCCTACGCTCTTCGACAGAAAGGAACACGAGAAAATAAACAGAGAGAAAATAAAAAAAAGTTTAGTGGCTAGCCGTCGATCATGGCGATGGCTAGGCATAGAGATACTTCATGTTTGATGCTTGAGGCTCTGATAGAACTGTAAGTTCTTACTCAGGCACTCAGCCATGAGTTCACTGGAAACAGGAGTGAGCTAATGAAGTTTGTAAGATATCGTTTATTCCTTTGCCATCTCATTTTTATGTGTATAACATATAAATGCGCGCGCGTGCATCTTTTCATGCTCTAGAAAATCGTCTGAAGAGGAATCGCAATGTTACGTGAATAACAACACAATTTAATGTCCCAAGATGAGAAAATGGTTGTAAAACCATTGCACTGAATCCATCTCAGAAAATATATTAAAAATACATCGCACTATAAAAAATACTATAAATTGTTTTGCTTACGAAATTATGATACCTTTCGAAACTTCTACTTAGAGAAGCTGTAAATTTTTGATAACTAATCTTAGAAGGCGATCTGTAAATCCATGTTTATGGGAACTCGTATAAATTTCGACAATTTTAGAAACTAAAAATCGGATACGTATATATGCATAAAAGAATTATTGTCTAGAAATAAAGTGTTTGGTGTCACATTTTAATTCCCCACTCTGTTCCTTTCTCCAGTTATGTCTCTTCTGTTTATATTTTTATTTCTTCCAGCTTATTAATTTTTTATTTTTAAATATTTCATTTTTGTTCCTGTAGTTAATTTTATTCTTCTTTGCCTTCAACATTCTTGCTAACACCTACACGCACCCTCCTCCGATTGCATGTTCGTGCAGAAAACAATTCAGCTGACCTGGATTTGCTGCGAACTCTCATCATAGAATATTTCCACTCATATTGTACAGGTCACACTTTTTTTAATTTTTCATTTCTATTCTTGAGTCTGAGGTAATAAAAAACACTATGTCAACACGTCAACGCAGAGATATCTTTTGTGATGACGACTATGATATTAGTTTAGTCTTATTCATTCCCTACTGTATCTCTCGACATATATACACACACATACATACACACACACACACAAATACATATATATATATATACATACACATACACACACACACACATATATGTATATATATATACATATATTTACACATATATATATATGCATATATA
>NC_068985.1:38258214-38258710 GCF_001194135.2 Octopus bimaculoides
ATAGATAGATAGATAGATAGACAAATCCCTTATTGTGTGTTTTCAGTTTTTCTCCGGCATGCAGGTGTGACTGTACCCCATTCTCCCCACCCCCAGTCACCCTCCATCCCTCAAAAACGAAAAGGAAAAAAAAAAAAGAAAAGAAAGAGAGAAATGTCTCGGAACTTATCTCCAGTTGTATGTAACATACAGATAACCAGAGGGGAAATACGTGAGCGTTACTAAAGATTATCGCAAGGGAGGACATAATTTTTTTACTGTTGGAGGATACCTGTATGCACACACACACACCCACACGCGCGCGCACACACTATTGTACTGGTTATGTGCGTGAGCATGATTGTGTGTGTACGCGCGCTCAGTGAAAAGCAATCGATAGATAAAAGGTTAATTTCCCATAGGTGGTCCTATCCAATATTCTATTGCACGCTGTGCTTGCTTAACGTATATAAACCCTTACCTGATATATATATATATATATATATATATATATATA
>NC_068985.1:38260553-38262356 GCF_001194135.2 Octopus bimaculoides
TATATATATATATATATATATATATATATATATATTAACACATCGATAGATAGAACGATAGATCGAGAGAACTAGATATGTTGATATATTCAATAACGATATGCAAAAGACAGCCGCTGATACAAACAGTCACAAATACCCACTCATGCATATATATATATATAAGTACTTGTGTTTCTAACGATTACTGACTCTGAATTACGTGAGTGGTTAAGAAATACGTTTTAAAATTACGAGATCTCGTGTTCGAAATTCATTACAACCTAGTTGAGGCTTTCTTTCTTTTACCATCGAGTTCTGCTTCTCCGATTATTACGGAGAAAATTTGTGTAGAGTCAAATGTGTGGAACCCCCGTCTGATTGCCTGTAGCTGTAATATAAAAATTCACCCTTTCACATATCGTGTAACAGCCTTAAGGACTGAGACGATCATGGTATACTCAACCACTTCTATATTAATTTAGTGGGTAACTATATTAGTCGACTGAACTACTGATTGCTCACCATCCAAACCGACGGAGAATCATCTGTCAGTTATTATATACAGACTTGCAAACACTAGTACGCAAACATAAATGCACGCACGCACACACTCATACATGCATACATACACACATATATAAACACATATATACTTACACACACATATTTATAGATATACACACACATATAAATACATTTACAAACTTACATGCTTACACACACAAACACACACACATATATACACTTATGTGCATGTGTGGGTGTCCGCGTATGCATTTGTGTGTAAATTTCTATGTGGTTTTGTGTGCGTTTGTGTGCTTTCTTGCGTGTATTTTCTGGCTGTATAGACATATCGGACGCCATATTAACTTGCTTATTATATCGGACAATTGTTGACATGTTATCCACATTGCTGTGGCGATCACCAAGTGAATATTGGTTCGGACAACCATTAATCATGTCTTCTTTTCAATTCTTGCTCACACACACACACACACACTCCAGACACCATCCTTCCCTCATGTGTCTGTATTTCTTCTGTTTTTCCCATCCCCGGTTTTCCTTTCCCTGTAAAACTGTTTTCCAACTCTAACCATTTCTGTTGGATTCAACGGGGTGAATCAACTGAAGGGAGACACTGACACGAGACATAAGAAGGCTGTCTCAATCAATTGACATGTTTCATTAAATCATTGCCGACTAATAACGCTTTCTATCTATCTATCTATCTATCTATCTATCTATCTATCTATCTATCTATCTATCTATCTATCTATTTACCTACCTACCTACCTACCTACCTACCTACCTACCTACCTACATACCTACCTACCTACCTATCTATCTATCTATCTATCTATCATGCCAGACAGACAAGCAGATAGATAGATAGATAGATAGATAGATAGATAGATAGATAGATAGGTAGGTAGGTAGGTAGGTAGGTAGGTAGGTAGGTAGGTAGGTAGGTAGCTAACTAATTCACTAGCTAGCTAGCTAGATAGATAGAGTACGTATACTGTTAACGTAGTTTCAGGCCGAATCAGTGTGACGCAATAGTGTATGAAACAGCTGGAATTGTAAACTGGAAGTCAATCAATCTGAGGGGCTTCAACAAAGTTTCCGTCTATCCGGTTTCACTCCAAATTCTTTGGTCTCACGGAGGCAGCGGCAGAGGACACTATGAATACTTCAGATCTGGTTCTGACTACTACTCGATCATTGTTCAATGTATATGTAGTTGCTTGTGTGTAAGTGTGTGTGTGTGTGTGTGTGTGTGTGTGTATATATATATACATCTACATATACATACATATATAT
>NC_068985.1:38263567-38264366 GCF_001194135.2 Octopus bimaculoides
ATATATATATATATATATATATATATATATATATATATATACACACATACATATATATATACACACACATACATACGTGCACGCACGTATGCTTGTATGTGTAACTTGTCCTGTTATGATTTTCATATTTTACCCTGTTTTTGCTATCGATTTTAGTATCAGCTCTCGTGTGATTATCGTCTCTCAGATATCAATTTTTATGTAAATTAATATTTATTAAATACCGCATCCCTATCCCCCCAGCCCCATTTCTCACTCTTTTCATTTTTGAAAGTTTAATTTCAATACTATCACCACCACCACCAACAACAACAACAACATCAACGCCAGTACAACTAGATTATTTCCATCCGTGTCACCCACCCTAACAGCCGTGCTAGAACATCATCATCATCATCATCATCATCATCAGCGTCATCATCATCAGCATCATTAGCTTCATCATCAACAATATACTCAACAACGCCGTGCTTGTAGGTTATCTGATTTAGTCTCTATCCCTCGTGTCCCTCTCTCTTAGTCTCTCTTTCATTCATTCTTTCTGTCTTCCTTTCCTTCCTTCCTTCTTTCCTTCCTGCCTTCCTTTCTTCCTTCCTTTCTTTCTTTCTTTCTTTCTTTCTTCCTTTCTTTCTTTCTTTCTTTCTTTCTTACATTCATTCTTTCTGTCTTCCTTTCCTTCCTTCTTTCCTTCCTGCCTTCCTTTCTTCCTTTCTTTCTTTCTTTCTTTCTTTCCTTCTTTCTTTCTTTCTTTCTTTCTTTCTTTCTTTCTTTCTTTCTTTCTTTCTTTCTTTCTTTCTTT
>NC_068985.1:38264787-38265655 GCF_001194135.2 Octopus bimaculoides
TCTTCCTTTCTTTCTTTCTTTCTTTCTTTCCTTCTTTCTTTCTTTCTTTCTTTCTTTCTTTCTTTCTTTCTTTCTTTCTTTCTTTCTTTCTTTCTTTCTTTATCTCTTTCTCTCTGTCTCTCTCTCTGTCAGTCTCTTTCTGTCTGTCTCTCTCAGTCTCTGTCTGTCTGTCTGTCTGTCTCTGTCTCTCTGTCTCTCTGTCTCTCTCTCTCTCTGTCCCTCTCTCCTCCTTTCTCTCTCTCTCTCTCCCTCTCTCCCCCTTTCTCTCTCTCTCTCTCTCTCTCTCTCTCTCTCTCTCTCTCTCTCTCTCTCTCTCTCTCTCTCTCTCCCTTTACATTTTTATATCTACATGTCTCTGTACGAGATCTGCTGGTCTGAGTTTCTTTCTCTCTCTCTCTCTTCATAACCATTTACCAACTCGTTTTCGATTTCGACATTTCCCTGACAATTAATTTTTCTCTACAACCATCTGGCTTCATTCGCTCTAAAAGAATGTCTATCTCAGTATTTCAGATATTCTCGCAAGATTGCCTCAATATTAGACTACATTTTCGCTCAAACTTTCCGTCTCTTAATTCCCTCGTTATTCTCAAAGACGCCACAAACGACAACCTCTATTAAAGTTATAATTTACCATAATCCTAGTCACTTTACTCCCACACTTTGGCATTCGAAGCTCCTCATATTTAACTAGAAACTAAGTTTCCTTTTGAAATATTTCTCTTGATGTTTTCTTTCTCTATTTCATCATGTAATCGGTATTCCGAATGTCTTTTCCGATGTTATTAGTCTTATGGCTCTTCTCATTTTCCAATTCTTGATTACTTTTCTCTTTTCCTTCATCTTTCTTTCCTCTCTCTTTTTCCAT
>NC_068985.1:38265665-38270492 GCF_001194135.2 Octopus bimaculoides
CCCGTCTTATATATATATACACCACCTGTCCTCGTCTGTTGTTATTTTTTGTATATTCTCCTATATATATATATATATATATATATATATATATAATCCAAGAGAGTTAGGGGTTGTGAATCCAACTCACTAAGGTATAATACTTATCTAATATACTGTGTTGGGAGGGTGCCCAATTATTATTGCACTAGTATTTTTACCAAGTGTAATAAATGGGTGCGGCTAAAAGGAAGTTTTAGCTTAAATTTATATAGCAATAAGAAAATGGAGGGGAATATGTGGTACTCATCAACTTGCAGACACTGTACTGTGTTAATTAACTTGTTTATTTTTCAACCAAAAGGACAATAAAAACAATACACAAACACATATATATATATATACATACATATATATTCATACACACACACACACATACACACACACACACACACACACACACACACACACATAACACACACACACATAACGCACACACACACACACACACATATATATATATATGTGTGTGTGTGTGTGAGAGAGAGAGAGTATGTATGTATGTATGTATTTGTGTCTGTGTTTGTCCACCGCCATTGCTTAACAATCGATGTTGGTTTGTTTACGTCTCCATAACTTAGCAGGTTAGTCTCCGACTAAGGCGGTGCTCCAGCATCGCTGCAATCAAAATGACTGAAACAAGTAAAAAAAAGTTGTGTGCACGCGCGTGTTTGTGTATGTATGAATCATACATAAAGCAGATATATTGTTGAAGGCTGGAGTAATTTGTCTCGAGGAAGCATCTTTTACAGACGTACACCATTAAAAACTTAGAAATATAACATCAGACGAAAATTGTCTAGTATTTCTGCGTCCTTGAGCTTCGTCAGTGGAAAGTATTCACAGGCCGCTGCACAATATATGGTTGTATTTTATTTTCTGATCCCGAAATTAAAGGTGGCACCACTGCTTGAATTCAGACGAGAGGAAGATTTAACCCCTCTCTTTTAATGCTTGTTGTTCTTGTTCTTGTTTCAACCATGGCTGCCCCTGCTTAGTTATTTGTGTTGTTGTTTACTTTGTAAAACAGTAAGGGGAGAGGGTTGCTAGCACATCATCCTCTTCCCGCATTTTTCCCATCCACATTTTTACCATATGGGGCCCTAACAAAATCCGATAGTAGGTATAGATGCAAATCTATCTAATTACTTGTCTCCTAAAATCAGGTATAACCTGGCGATCGGTCGACTTACCACAACATTTTCCGTCTCGAGTTAACTTGGTAGAGTGTGTTTGTTAACTTCACAACAAAGTCAAAGTGAGCTCTGATTGGCTGTATGCAAATTAGTATAAACTCATTTGCATACAACCAATCAGAGCTGAGAGTCCGGAACTCTCGTGGGAAAAAATTTAGACCGGGCCAAAGCTGGCTCGGGAACAACAACAATTATAACACTTCCGTTCTCTTCCTCAAACCATGTGCTGCTATTTCAAGAACATCTAAGGTGTGATTTGAGAAAGTAGAAAGAAGTGAAATAAAGGATGATGTAGTCCTTATCAAGCACCGAATATGAACGGGTCACCGTATCTGAGTGCCTGCGATCATAAGCTTTCCATCCACCTTTTTTTTTCTTTTGGACTACATCACGAAATTTGCCTTCTTTTGTTTAAGACGGTTGTGATTATATTAGTCTTGGCTGCTATTTCCCCGATTTTTTTGCTTGACAATTAACGAAAAATTGCAAACGTATCAGTAACCTTTGTGCACATGCGCTTTTGCCACTTCTTTTATCTATTACATATTGAGGCTGTGACAGTGGGGAGAGAGAGAGAGAGAGGGAGCGTGAGAGAGAGGGAGAGAGAAGAACGAGGCAGAGAAACTGACCGACAGACAAGCAGACAGAGACGGCAGCGCGAATAAGAAAGAGTGAATTTAAGTTCTCCCTAGTGAATGGTACTCAAAGACGAGTGTAGTGTCTTTACGGCAATCAGTAAAGACGTGGTCCTTAGGTAAGACATTCAATGAGTGAATACAACGAAGAGGCTCCTAACAGCCGTCTATAGTCACGAAGGTGGAGTTCAATCAAACACTATATGTTATCAAAACACAAATCAGTTCTACAGAGCTACTGTCACAGAGCGACAAACATGATTAAGATAAGAATGAATAATGGACAATGGTACACAGATAACATTCTGCAAGTGAGAGAATAACGAACCACCGACTTCCTGCTTGGTTATTATGGTATACTAATATCACTATTTCACTCTGTAAATCACGTTCACATTCTGTCTCCTGTGCTTACTATGACAAACAGACGATAGACTGAGCTCTGTGACTGACGTATCAACTCATTTCCTTCTCCCTGGATAAGGATTCTTTTCTAAAACATTTGATTCATCTTATCGCCATATTTGATACATCTTATTACAAATCAGCTTATGTCGCAGTAAGTGAAAAACAGACTATTAGCATGTGACTTCTATGGATCTTTTTCTTTATAATTCCTTAACTTCAAACTGGAATTTCTAATCCCGCCAAATATGGAAAAGAAAAAAAAATCTAACTTTTAATACCTGCGACCACTAGAAGAAACACACGAGTTCGGAAAACTCATTTCAATTGATGTTTAATATTTTTAATGAACTTTTAGGGGCAAACATCCACTTTAACCATACCAGAAACGAAGGTTCTCTTTTATATCAGTTCATTATTTCATGAATAATTTTGAAAGCTTCCGCAAGGTTCGATTACCTCTAACACCTCCATGTTTTCGATCTCTTACCAGTCCTGCGAACCTGGTTAGATTGAGATGTGGTTCATATGCAGTTTGAGCGGTCGAAGGTAAAGAGGAGAAAATTTGGTGAGGAAGAGAATTTGCAGAAGGCTGGTGGTGTGTGGAAGATGGTTGATGTATAGCAGGCACTGTGGGTTCCGTAAAGGATTAAATATAGCATTCGAAGGGAATACATAGGGGTTTCACATGAGCCTGTGTGTAGATATTATGCAATCACTTTTTTTCATGTAGCAGAGACCGTTGCAGTAGTGATAGATTGGGCGGGGACAGGAGAAAGTGAGTCTTTACCAATCACTTGGATAACCTTCTTTTTGATGTTTGTGCGTGTGCGTGCGAGGATATGTAGTAGTAGATCAATCCAGAAAGAAAACAAAACGAAAATCTCATTTATAGCGATGAAAACTCCAACCACACTCCATTGTTTTCAGAATCTCGTCAATATTATCACGATCTTAATTATACTGGTCAATCGGTGTTCTTATCTGAAATATATAGAGAACTAGCGGATAAAGGAAGCTGAAGTATTTCTTACTGTTGATGGTGTAAGCTAAAATTCAGTTTTTTTTTATTGTATATTATAGGATATATTGTATATATGAAAACATCATAAAATTAGGAAGCCTAGAAATTGTAGCGAATGAACGGATTTAATCGAGCATTGTTCAAGTATTTGGTTGCTATTTCTAGTAGAATAAGAGATTGCGTAGAAGCTTCCATCATTTACTTCAATGTCAGAGTCTTAGTAAGGTTGCTGATATATATATATTACTTTTCATTTGACTGCGTATATCCTGTCCAATACTGCCCTCAGTCGCTTGTTAAAATACTAAAATATAGTTTTTAACCTTTATACGATTGCTTGATTGACTCGAAATAGCAGCTGGTCTTTCTCAAATCATATACTGCTCCATTAACCCTTTAACCTTCAAATATAATGCATATATATTCACATGGTTTCTGAATTAATCATGCGTTATCTCGTAGATTTGAGATTTTCCCGACCATTAAAGTATATTTTTAGAATGACATTGTAGGTAGGTGTGAGAGGCCGGATCTGGCTAGTTTGAACACGAAACAGGTAGAACATTTAGGCCAGAAATGTCCGGTTTAAATGCTAAATGGTTAAATAAGGAAAGAATGAATTTGATAATATCATCTTACAAAGAGGAAATGCACAGGGTGGTAATAAAGGAAATGCAGTTGATTAGGGCTCTGTTCGTTGAAGGTTGACCTGTGACTAGAAAAAGAGATGTAAAAGAACAGCAAAAGCAACAGCAAGAACAAGAACATCAATGATGTCAACGCCGACGGTGACAACATTGGCATTTTTAATTTAAGTTTCCGGTATCATTTAGGACTGAAGTGATCAGGTTTCCTTTATATATCCATCTATATTCATAATATTTTTGCCAGGAGGAAAGTGAAGCCTTGCAGTCTAATATAACTTCTCGGTTAATAGCGGCAACAAAACTCTATTTAATTCCGGGTAGGTAGCTGCTTTTAAAATGATAAATGTAAAATGTACCGCATGACCTTTCAGCATAACCTTCAACAACTCCGCGGGAGAGACGTCGAAATATTGATGGAGGAGGGCACTTAGTGTACAGGTAGCGTATAGCTATTCTGAGTCATACATCCTCTTTCGCCATTTTGGTAGATGTTTGAGTTTGGTTCGTCCTTATTCTTTCTACATTTTGTTCGACTCACGGCAGGGAGCTGTGTGAATTAATAAATGAAACGCAGGATTAATATTATGTCAGTAACAACATCAGCCCACCCAAACCTGAACATCTACACCCACCCACCCCCATGCCACTTCCTATTGATGCCGGTTCCGTGATTGATGTTGGCAGGAATTGCTAATGTCTACGTTTGAGAGTAAGCCTCATTTGACAAGCTAAACTACAATAAAGCGCAGACAGACAAATCACATATTTATGCATATACATACAACAGCGAAACACATCATCACACACACACACACACACACACACACACACACACACACACACACACACACACACACACACACACACACACACACACACAC
>NC_068985.1:38270503-38271846 GCF_001194135.2 Octopus bimaculoides
CACATACACACACACATACACACACACATACACACACACACACATACACACACACGCGCATGCACGCACGCACACACGCACACATACTGAATTACGTACATGCGCGCATACACACATATCTGTGTACATACATATACATGTACATACGTGCACAGATAGAAATGAGTATCGTACGTGTGTGTGTGTGTGTGTGTGTGCGTGTGTGTGTTTGCGTGAGTATGTGTATAAACATCTATATAGAAACTGTCATACACGCACGCATGCTTGTGTATGTTCCTATACATAAATACAATCATACATACATACATACATACATGGAGGCTGGAGTTTATAAACTATCATAAATTGAGAAACAGCCAACAAAGATCAAGTTAAAAGTTGAAGCAACAACAATGGCACACATACACACATCCAAAGAATGGAAAATTATTGTGGGAGAAATTATAGTGAGATTACCTCTATGTGTTCCCTCGAAATACTAGAAACTGTAGCGAAATCTCTCTCGATTTACGTTCTAGATCATTGAAAAACGACGGCTCGTCACGTTGGGCTATATAGCCCTAGTTAGAGATGCACTGATCAAGAAAAAGACTGATTTTGAACATAATTCTGCTAAACTAGAGCCGATATGAGTTCAAACAACAACAGCTCAACGGCTATAATGACATTAAAAGGGAACAACAACTTGAAATGAAACATAAATAAAGAAACAAAAGCACTCATAGAGCGCAAACTTCCGTCAAGGCGACACCAACGTCCTCTCAACGATTAGCCAGAGATGATTTTTAAAATGAGAATATCCGAAATAAACTCGACTGCTCTCATAAGCGAGAATATTAAAAATGAACCTGACCGCTCTCAAAAATTAAGTAAAAAAACCGGAAAAATAATCTAAAATCCTTGCCCCGTACCGGATCGATCCCCAAATCTAATCAGTTCGTACCAGCCTCGAGGCCAAACATCATTGAAAGTGTCATCCGAATCCATCCAGTGGTTCTTGATATACCTTGTCCACGGACAAACAAACACGACTAAAAACAACACGTCTGTCTTCGCTAAGGCAGAAGTAATAAACATATGAAAACCAATTAAAATGTAAACATAAAACCGCAGGCGTCGCAGTGTCTTAAGACGTTTACTTCACAACCACACGGTTCTAGGTGCAGTCATACTGTAAAGCACCTTGGGCAAGTATCTCCTACTGTATCCTCAAGGTGACCAAATCCCTGTGGGACAATGTGACAGACGGAAACTAAAAGAAGCTCGTCGTTTCCCCAATATGCCCGCAGCTATAGAGCTGTAAGGAATAAAGAATTGTACATATATATATATATATTTATATA
>NC_068985.1:38272019-38273949 GCF_001194135.2 Octopus bimaculoides
TATATATATATATATATATATGTATATAAATATATATATACTTTTATTCTTTTATTCGTTTACAAGTTTCAGTCATCTGATTCCAGCCATGCTGGACCACCGCCTCATAGAGTTTTTTACTTGAAGAAATTGATTCCAGTACTTATTCTTCGTCAATATAGTACTTAATCTACTGGTCCCTTTTGCCGAACCGCTAGCATACGGGGGCGTAAACACACCAACACCGGTTGTCATGCGATGGTGGGGAGGACAAACACAGACACAACGATACGCACACACACACACACATATGGCTTAGTTCAGTTTCCATCTACCAAATCCACTCATAAGGCTTTTGGTCGGCCCAAGGCTATAGTAGAAGACACTTGCCCACGCTGTGGGACTGAAGCCTGAACCATGTGGTTGGGAAGCAAATCTCTTACCACACAGCCACGCCTGCGCCTATGTGTATCTATATATATATATAAAACGGTCAAGCCTCCACCCTTTCAATAACGGTTTCTAATTTTGGCACAAGGCCAGCAATTGTTAGAGGAAAAGGTCAGTCGATACTAATGACCCTAGTATGCGTCGGGAGTCGTCCGGTATCTTTATAGTATTTTAATTTCTCGATACAGAAAGGATGAACTGTAAAGATGATATCGATGAAATTTAAATACGGATCAGTGACTGCTGGAAAAAATACCAATGACTTTATCTTAACGGTTTTTCAAATCTATGAGCCTTGAAATAATTGATCATGGAATAGGCATAAGGCTTGGAATTCGATGTGGGGAAAATTAGTCGATTATCTGGATTCCAATGCCTAACCAATTATCGTTATCGAGTCCAGAAAAAGGAAAGGTGAAGTTGATCTCGGAACGTAAAGAGCCTGAACAAATACAGGAACTCTAACGATTCTAACAATCCACCTCCCTTCCAATAATTCCTTTTAATCTTGGCCAAAGGCCAGTACTTTAAGGAGCGGGGCTAGTCGTTTACATCGTCCTTACTACTCAGTACATATTTATTCCATCGATCCTAAATGGATGTAAGGCTAACACAACCTTCGTGGAATTTTAACTCAGAACGTAAAGAGCCGGAAGAAATGTCGCTTAGCATTTTCTTCGCTGCACTAAAGATTCCGCCAGCTCACCAGCTTTTAATAATCTTTTCCTAAATTTGGCTGAAGGTTAGCAATTTTGAGGGGAAGGGACAAGTCGATTATATTGACCCTAGTATTTGTCTGGTGCTTTATTTTATCGTGTCCGAAACGATAAAAGGTAAAACTGACCAGGGCAAGATTTGATCTCAAAGCTTAAAGAACCGAGGCAAATACAAATCTCTAACGATTCTACGAACTCAGTTCCGTTGTAATAATAGTAATACAACCATTGCAAATCAAAACGAGCTTCAGCGGTTGCAACTGATTAATCTTTCAACTTGTTAGTAGCGCAAGACAAATGTCACTCAAATAACATTCTACTACATTAAAATCTTTTTCTAAAAATTCTAAGGAAAGATCCCATTCTGCTGCATTAAAAAGTGATTCAAAAAGCCAAGGCTGCAGTTGATAATATAGTCTAGGTTACATTTTAATTACAGAAAGGAGGAAATAGCCATAGTTGAAAGATCGTTTAGCTTATGCCTGTTCGATACCAAAATTACACAAAAATAAACAACAGCAACAACTATAATAATAATCCATTCTACTAAAGGTACAAGGCCTGAAATTTGGTGGGGATGGGACTAGCCGATTTTATAGACCCCAGTGTTCCACTGGTACTTAATTTATCGACTCAAGAAAGGATGAAAGGCAAAGTCAACCTCGGCGGAACTTACTTCATTTCTTCCGGTGGAACTTACGACATTTCTGCCGGCTCTTTACGTTCTGAGTTAAAATTCCATGGAGGTCGTGTTATAGTATGAATATAGAAACCATCCGTTACAT
>NC_068985.1:38275973-38279322 GCF_001194135.2 Octopus bimaculoides
TATATATATATATATACAGGTATACACACGCAAATACACAGACACATACACACACACATATCTACATCTTTCTCTCTCTGTATATATCAATCAATCAATCTATCTATCTATCTCTGTATATACATACATATAGGGACAGAGAGAGGAAGCGAGAGAGAGAGAAAAAGGGGGTGAAGGAAAGAATATACTTTTGAACAATAACTCAGCAAACAGAAGTCCGTGCAGGCGTTGTATGTCAAGCGAGAACGGGGGAAACCTTGAAGAATGAGAGAAAATCACTAACACCTCAGGTTTAATAAAACACTGACTTCCAAGTCTAAACAGTGGGAAAATTATAAATGAGGTGAGATAGATTTATTAAAAATAGAAGCATGACAAATGGAACATGGCTGATTTTGATTTATAGAGCAATTTAGCAAAGACTATTACCAATATTTTCAGCTTCACTTTGCAAGCGATATCATTCAACTGTTTCACGTATTTTTCTTAGTTTTTTTTCTTTTTTCTTTTTAACTTGATCCACTGATATTACAGGAATGTGTCGTGGTTTTCTTGAGAAGTTATGTTATTAAACGTATATACCTTTGTCTACGAAGTTAGGATGTGTTTATGCGATGATTTGATCTCAGTAATTTAAACTCGGCGGAGATATATCTGTGTGGTTAAGTAGCTCGTATTTTAATCATGTGGTTTCGGGTTCAGCTCCTCTGTGCTGCAACTTGAGCGAGAGTCTTCTTTCTTCCGGGCCGCGAATATTTTTTTCCCCACGAGAGTTCCGGATCTCAGTGATGAACTTATTTGCACACAGCCAACCAGAGCTCACCTTGACCTTGTTGTCAAGGTTATGCCTGATTTCAGGAGACAAGTATTTAGATAGATTTGCATCTATACCTATTATAGGATTTTGTTAGGGCCCCATATGGTAAAAATGTGGATGGGAAAAATGCGGGAAGATGGTTATGTGCTAGCAACCCTCTCCCCTTACTGTTTAACAGAGTAAACAATAGCACAAATAACTAAGCAGAGGCAGCCATGTTTGGAACCAGAACAAGAACAACAAGCATAATTAAAAGAGAAAAGAAGCATGGTCATTCCTTACCTAACTGACCTTATCTTATCGCCCATCACTTGTTACGCGCTCATAAATTAGTTTGATAGTTGAGTTCTGATTGGCTGTATGCAAATGAGTTCATAACTGGGATCCAGATCTCACGTGGGAGAAACACTCGCGTCCGTGAATTTGGTAGGCGAAAACTGTGTGGACGTGTACATACATACATACATACATATATACATACACATACATACATACGTTAGTACCAAAATCTTAGGTTGTGAAGCCCTTATTCATTTCCTCCATATTTACTGACACCAGCATGTGAGCAGGTGTGAGATGCTATGTGATTCTGCTTCTTTTCTCTTATTATTCTTCATTTTAAAGACCTAGAATGTGCTTACTCATGCCCTGTTCTTGTCGAGCAGGAAATACGTTCTTCACATATCGGTGAGGATTATCAGAGCTACTCTTTCGAGCGTTCGCTGTGCAGATGTCTTTCATGAATCTGTTTAGATTGGTTTTCCACCCAGTTGCAGAAATTCTCTTTATTAATGCCATCAAGAAGATGAAGTGGGCTTCTTCTTTTGTGAGAACAGCATCTGCAAGCACGTTGTGACGAATATTCTCAAAGCATGTCATATAGTTTTCCCAGTCATGTCAATGAACTTCCTGAGCGGCCATCATTTTCTATGGCTGGAAATTGGGATCAGTGTATAGAATTCTTCTCAACCCCAAAGCAGAAGCATACTTGCGAGCCAAACGTCTAGTAATTTGCAAAACAGAAATGTCTCCCATCAGGGAACTTTCTGTATTTCGAACGCTCCGAAAATTTCAAGCTGGTTTGCTTTTTGCTTTTTTAGCGCTAAAGCAGAGACTCAGAAAGTTTCTGTCCGTAGTAATATGTATTTTCTCTCTGAAGCAATATCGGTTCGATTTAGCCCTACATGAATACGAAGAGCTCTCTGCAATCACAGATTCAGCATTCTTAATTAAAAACCTGAACAGCAAACACAGTCTGCACTAGTCCAAACCACAATGATAAACGAAAAAGAGAAATGGAATTTTAAGACATCAGCCATTTCAAAACACCATTCCACTTGCTTAACGTTAACAACTTCATACTGATGACCAAGTAAAATGTAGCAGGTCCTTCTACAAAGCCTTATGAAATGCATCGAGAATATACAAGTAATATATTAAAAGAAAAATAAAGAGCATAGGTGCAGGAGTGGCTGTGTGGTAAGTAGCTTGCTTACCAACCACATGGTCCGGGTTCATTCCCACTGCGTGGCACCTTGGACAAGTAAGTGTCTTCTACTATAGCCTCGGGCGCACCAAAGCTTTGTGAGTGGATTTGGTAGACGGAAACTGAAAGAAGCCCGTCGTATATATGTATATATATATATGTGTGTGTGTGTGCGTATATGTTTGTGTGTCTGTGTTTGTCCCCCCCCCAACATCGCTTAACAACCGATGCTGGTGTGTTTACGTCCCCGTAACTTAGCGGTTCGGCAAAAGATACCGATAGAATACGTACTAGGCTTGCAAAGAATAAGTCCTGGGGACGATATGCTCGACTAAAGGCGGTGCTCCAGCATGGCCGCAGTCAAATGACTGAAACAAGTAAAAAAGTAAAGAGAAAAATAAAGAGCATGAGAAATCATATTATTTTTTTTCTTTTGGGAATAAAAAGTTTTGGATACGTCTATTGAGAAATCAAATTAAATTATCTAATTCATATTCCCATGTATGTATGTATATATGCATGCATGTATGTATGTATGTATGTATGTATGTATGCGAAGAATGGATGCATGCGGATAAATACGAATGTGTGAGTATATATATGCATTATATAACAGCAGTTATTATATGTATCTAGATAATTATCATTACGTGTGTGTGTATGTGTATATGTGGATGCATGTATGTATATATGCATGTATGTGTGTAAAGGCCAATTAAATCTGTGATGTATTATTATAAGCTAGAATATATGTACTCAGTAAAATCGTATGGTTTTTAGCGCGTCATATACATGCATACATGCTGTTTATGTACGTTGTGTGCCGGTATGGTGCATTTGAGTCCCTGCGTACACGATAATTATTACACATATGCGCGCGCGCTCACACACATGCATGTATGTGCACATATACACACATACATTTAAAGTATATATGTAGACTTGTATGTAAATCAAGTGTAAAAATATACATGTACATGTATAAGAATTTATAAATATACATAGCATGTATGCATACGTATATATATATATATATATATATATAT
>NC_068985.1:38279725-38282680 GCF_001194135.2 Octopus bimaculoides
TATATATATATATATATGTAATACCTATTTCATAAGTATGTATATTCATAAATACAATAATATAAATATAAACATAAACTAAACATAACATATATAGGTGTGTCTCTCGTCTACTTGTATTTATGTCAGTGTATGTATACAGAAATGGAAGAAAATACAGTCAAAGAATAGAAAATAACATCATTTCCACAAGAACCGTCAAAGTGTCTCTCTGAAACTGTCACCAGTGTTTGACAGGCGCCAATATCTTTTAGCTGACGTCTGTTTAAGAGCAGTGAAATGGCTTGGCTTAGCAACGAATGAAGAAAGTGTTCGAATAGATTTGTCAGCGACAATTGCAGTTCTGTGGCACCAGATATGTCGGCAAGAGACAGCTTTGAACTAAGGAAAGAAAAAAAAAATAACGGAGAAAACAGACAAGGTTATTTCAAACTGTGATAAAAACAAAAGCAAAAGGACAACAAAATCAACAAAAAAAAAGCATCTGTAAAAGTTAGTTTAATTTATATTTGTGTATATTTTTATACGCAATTATACTTAATGCATACATACAAAAATACACATACAGATATATTTGTATTTACATAGTTAATCTTGTTTATATAAACACGTGGTTTTAACAAATACAACATGCACACTAGCTTCAAACTGCATCGGTTCGCACACGTCTTTTAATCCTTTCCGTTCATATCTCCATCCATTCCTCTTTTTCTCACACGCATATGCACACATATGCTCACATATGTGTGCAGTGAGACCCAAGTACATGCATATATACATATATATATGCATGTGTATATATATATATATATATATATATATACAGATATTTTGTTGGATGGCCTTTGACTGCTCATGAGTTTCTCCGCCCTTTGATAGGTCTTAATTTTCGTCCAGCAGGGTGTCTAACATTCTCCTCACCAAGCAAGCCTGGTGGGGTTGCCATTTTTGTCGCCGACGATCCGACCATGTCAGGTCGCTCTTGAATCGATCGCTCTTGAGTGCTACTGGTAACACGAATCTTTTGCCGTGGAAAATGGAGTAAAGCAAGGAGACCTTGATGCACTCACCCTCTTTGCAATATACTTTGCTGCTGTGTTGTCTCACGCTTTTTAAAACTCTGAGGAGGGTATCTACATAAAATATCGAACAACTGGGAATGTTTTTAATCTCTCCAGACTGAAATTCAAAATGAAAATGTTTACTTCACTCCTTAGGGAACTTTTATACGATAACAATTGCGATCTTGTCAGTCATTCTGAAACAGGTCTGCAATCTCTTGAATCTGCATTTGACTCAGCTTGTGATGATTTTGGCTTGACTATCAACTTGAAAAAAAAAAAACAAAAAAAACAGTTGTAATGCATCAACCTGTATGTGGCGCTGTTTGTAAGCATTACTAAAATTTTTGTTATGTGTAAGTTACTTGAGATTGTTCATTCGTTCATCTACATTGGAAGCTCTGTACAAAATGATGGATATCTGGATAGAGAAATGCATCTGTGAATTCAATGGGCAGCAAAAGCATTTGATGGCTTGAAGTAATGCATTTAGCGCCAGCGACATATAAATAACAATGCAAAGTTGACTCTTTACAAATCAATTGTCTCACCATCCCTGTTGTATTCGTGTGAAACATGGACATGTTATAAAAGACATTTAAAATTGTTAGAACAATTCCACCAAAAATTCCTTCATCGCATTTTAAACATTAAATTGAGTTGTACAGCTAGGTCACAAAACTATACGTTTGTGTGTATATGTGTATATATTAAAGTCAGATAACTATATATATATATACATCGTAAACGCAATTGAGACACTATGAAACTAAAATAACCACATGTAACGTACCTAAAGAATATGAATATGCCACTTTAGTATAACAGTTACTCTGCTAATCGTCCTATTACTTATGAACGTAATGTGTTTAAAACAATAAATATTAGAGGGAGAACAAAATCATTTCAGCAGCGACCAGCGACAGCACCAGATGGATTTCGGACTTTCTGGGCTATGTCAGTGCGTGTACTTGCAGCGAACTGCTTACCTAGATGTGATTTCTTTCCTTCAGCATACAGGAAATCAGTGAAAAATTTCCTCTATATTAGTGAATGGTCTTCCGGCTGAATGAAAATCTGGTAAACGCAGTTGAGGTGGTATGAAATAAAAATACTCAACTAAAATACAGCTATGTGTATACGTAATAGATACTTAATGTACATACACCATTTCTGGGCCATTTACTGCTGAATTCCCCTTGAGAGAGCACCATTAAGAACATAACAAAAGGAAGAATACGAAAATCGTCCCAACAGTGGCCAGCATGAATGGCAGACACATTTTGGCACTTTGGGTCTTTTCAATGACGTTTACACGAAGCTTTCCACATGCCAAGTAGAGAATTCATCGCTCCTGTGAAGAAAACATTCACTAGTGTTGTAAACAACTACCCGACTTAATAAAAATCCTGTAAAGGCAATTGTGGCAGAATTTAACTAAAATAACCAGATATGTATCATACTTAACGTATGTCGAAGGTGACGATTCTCGAACCATACTTGGTAAGTGAAATTGTACAGAAGTCCGGAAAGTATATAGAAGGCCAGCAGAATATACAATTTCAATTACATATACAATTTTGTTACACATGGTGTTAAACCCGGATCCCTGTTACTGTGTAACATTTAACGCTGACGTATCAGGAGAATGTTCTACTACTTTCAGGAGTTGGTTATACAATTAATGAAAGAATTGCATCCACATCATTAAATAGGGCTAGCACTATGTGCGTGTGTGTGTGTGTGTGTGTGTGTGTGTGTCTGTGTGTGTGTGTGTGTGTGTGTGTGTGTGTGTGTGTGTGTGTAATTGTGTACATATACGTACATAGAAGAAATTTACATACATACACATGTATGACTGTGTGGTAAGAAGCTTGCTTACGAATCACATGGT
>NC_068985.1:38282768-38284931 GCF_001194135.2 Octopus bimaculoides
ATATATATATACACACACATATATATGTATACATGTATGTATGTATGTATGTATGTATGTATGTATGTATGTATGTAGGTATGCATGTATGTATGTATGTATGTATGTATTATGTATGTGCACATATATATATAATTCATGTGCCAGCGATCTGATCTTTAAATAGAACAAACTATGTACTCTAAATATAAATATTGCTCGGAGACACAAGGCACCATAAAAAAACCCTGGCATGCACGCGTCTTAATGACAAGAAACTAAACTATTTCCTGTTTATACAATATATATTAAATGATATCTATCTCTCACTGGATAGAATGTTTTTTTTTGTTGAGCCTTACATTAATGGAGCAGTAATAAATGTGTGTCTGTGTGTGTGTGTATGCGTGTATTTTAGTGCGTGTGTATGTGTGTATCTGTATATATGTTTGCATGAAACATTTTCAAGCGAAGAAAAGAGCACTGGATCTATGTTGTAAAATTTAAGTTCATTTAAGTTGAACACTTTCCGCGCAACTTAAGATTCAGGTCACATCGATTGTCAGGCAAGAAATGCTCTTACTCTGTGAATCAATTCTTTTTGCATCCATTGATATTTTTTTCTTTTTGCCATGCCTTTTAATTCCATTGGTTAGTTTCTCATTCAGTTTTGTTTTGTTTTTCTATTCTGTTACAAGCTGATTATCAACGTATCTTTATTTTAGTAGAACTTTCACACTCACAAGCTGCTATTTGACCCTTTGACGTGGACTGCTATTGGTGAATTTTAGATTGAAATTTTTTTCTTTGTCTACAAATTTTTTTATATCTATTTCTTTCATTCTGCCTTTTTTTTCCTTGTTTTCTTCTTTTGTTACACTGATATATTTTGAAAGGACGTAAAAATCATTCATTGTGTATACTTGATGTATGTTTGACATATCTACTTATAACACAAATCTATTTACATTCTTGATGGCTGATGTATTTTACCGTACGGCTATAAACAATGAAGAGCCAAATAATTTTGAAATAACTGCATTTCTAACATATGCACAAGACCAGAAATTTGGCGGAAACATTTTAGACAAGATCATAAACGTACACTTGTATATCATACACAGCCATACGCATACAAAATGCCCCATATAGGTATAGCACCTGTTCTGGAAACCGGTAGCATACGCATTGGTAGAGGTTTAGGGAGCATTAGAACTAACTAGCCCTCCGTCGGTTACGACAACGAGCGTTCCAGTTGATTCGGTCAACCGGAACAGCCTACTCGTGAAATTAACGTACAAGTGGCTGAGCATTCCATAGGCACCCGTACCCTGAACGTAGTCCTCAGGGAGATTTAACGTGACACAGAGTGTGACAAGGCTGGTCCTTTGAAATACAGGTACTACTCATTTTTGCCAGCTGAGTGAACCGGAGCAACGTGAAATAAAGTGTCTTGCTCAAGCACACAGTACATCGCCGGGAACTGAACTCGAGACCTTGCGACCATGAGCCGAATACCCTAACCACTAAGCCACGCCCCTCCACGGAGCATCCGAACCACTTTACTAAAAATAAATCTACATCCATGTTGTACCACCATACACTAAATAAACGCTATGCTTCATAGATTCATTGAAAAAAAAAAACTTGTACCCCAAACTTTGAGGTAACAGACAGCTGTTTCTTCTTGACGTGTGTTATATGCTTGTCTCTGACTGTTAATAACACTGCGTAACACGAATTTTTCCTTGGCTAGTAACTGTTATTTCTTATTTGCTTACCCCTAGAAAATATGAAAGATGACTAATAATTCCTTCAAACTTTGCTTTTGATACATTCAAATCCCAAGGAATCCCGCATAACACATGGCTACGATGCTCTTCCGTTACGCCTGCTCATGATCAGAAATGTATATATTGTCAGCCACTAAGGGACAAGCTCAAGTGGTTAAGGTAAAGAAACTGATCAGTAAATCTGTGGTATCGAGTAGAGTATTTGCTATAACGATATTTCTGCTTCAGCAACTCAGCACTGAATCTGTCTGAAATGTAATGGGGAATATGTCAGTTTCAAAACATTGATGTCCAGATTACGAAAGCGAAGTTAGGAGGGAATAGTAATCATTTCCTTTGATTTCTAGATAGAAGCAAATAAGAAATAACACTTACTGGTAAAAGACAAAAA
>NC_068985.1:38285421-38286213 GCF_001194135.2 Octopus bimaculoides
GGACTCGCGGTCATAGGATCACGGTTTCGATTTCCAGTCCGGGCGTTGTGAGTGTTTATTGAGCGAAAACACCTAAAGCTCCACGAGGCTCCAGCAGGGGGTGGTGGCGAACCCTGCTGTACTCTTTCACCACAACTTTCTCTCACTCTTTCTTCCTGTTTCTGTTGTGCCTGTAATTCAAAGGCTCAGCCTTGTCACACTGTGTCACGCTGAATATCCCCGAGAACTACGTTAAGGGTACACGTGTCTGTGGAGTGCTCAGTCACTTGCACGTTAATTTCACGAGCAGGCTGTTCCGTTGATCGGATCAACTGGAACCCTCGACGTCGTAAGCGACGGAGTGCCAACAACAACAACAAATCATCAATCTAGTATAGCTGAATCTAGTACTTACTGAATATTCATGCCTAGTCATAGTACCGGATATTTCTTTAGAGATCTGAAGTCTGAAAATATTGGTGTGCATCCGATTCTTGACAGAACGGACCAGTTGAAATAACTTAATTATCCTGTACTGGGTTTCTAAAAAAGGAAATTCAATTTCATTCATTTCTGTTGTCAATTTGATCGATTTGTAAATGTTATTAATCAATTTTTGAAACCTTGGGAGTTTCTCCAAAATATGTTTTAAAATAAATAGACAACAGTCGTAGAGAAAAACTTGCCAATTTTTATTTAAATCAGTTTTAACATTCTGACAGAATATAATCTCGGGCAAGAGGAGTGGCTGTGTGGTAAGTAGCTTGCTTACCAACCACATGGTTCCGGTTCAGTCCCACTGCGTGGCACCTT
>NC_068985.1:38290864-38291953 GCF_001194135.2 Octopus bimaculoides
CCCTAGGGTTAGGGTTAGGGTTAGAGTTAGGGTTAGGGTTAGGGTTGATTGTTTCAGAATCGTTTGTTTATGTAGTCGGCACTTAATGTATATCGGCTGAATGGACGTCAGTGATTGGTTGAAATTACAGAAATACGACAACTTTAACATGGAATAATTTATGGATTTCTTTTTTTTTTTTAAGAAGACTAAGAGAAAAAGATGTTTTATATGACACATTCTACCAGTGTTCCAAGTTTCAAAGTGTTTCGTTAATGAAAAATGTGGCCCCCGTTTTAAAAAAGATCCGCATGTTTATAGACTACTCATGTAGTAGTACTCTGGAGTTTTGTCAAGTGAATACATGTTTAATTATTGTTGAAGTTAAATCTGGAAAAATGGAACTCTTTAAAGGTCTAGGTGATAATTGGTTTTAGATATTTTAGTTTATTTGCCTATGTGGTAAACTTGTGTCACCTGTGTCCAACTCGTGATAATATAAACTATACTGCTTTGTATAACTTGCAATTTATTGTAAGCTTAATATATTTTATTGTAGGGAGATTTGGTCCAGTTAAGACTATCTTAAACTACAACAGTTACATAGTAATCTTTGTTCACCTTTTAAAAAAGTTTTGTGTGTTTTTGTTATTTGTTGTCGAAATGTGATTATTGCTTGTGCTCTAAGTAAGCTTGTGCACCGTTTTCCGATTCTTTTAAAGTTTGGTTACATTTGTTGTGGGCAAATAATAAAACCTTGTTGCCTATAACTAGTCGTTTACTCTGTGTATGGCATATTTATGGTACTAAGCGAGAATGTTTGGCTATATTCTTACATTTTCTGGTGTTGTTGGTAGAAAATGGGTTTGGTAAGATTCTGTATGAGACTGCGAGTATTTTTTGTGAGAATGTGGAGGATAGGCGCAGGAGTGGCTGTGTGGTAAGTAGCTTGCTTACCAACCATATGGGCTCGGGTTCAGTCCCACTGCGTGGCACCTTGGGCAAGTGTCTTCTACTATAGCCTCGGGCCGACCAAAGCGTTGTGAGTGGATTTGGTAGACGGAAACTGAAAGAAGCCCGTCGTATATATGTATATATATATATATATAT
>NC_068985.1:38292536-38294032 GCF_001194135.2 Octopus bimaculoides
AAAAAAAAAAAAAAAAAAAGAAGTGGTTCTTAAAGCAAGATGCTGGTGGAACACCAAACTGTGAGAAACGTGAATATTGGTTTCAGATTTTGGCACAAGGTTAACAAGTTCAGGGATAAATTGATTACGTCGACCCCAGTGTTCAACTGGTACGTATTTTATCGACCTCCGAAATGATGAGAGGCAAAGTCGACCTGAACTCAGAACGTAAAGACGGACGAAATACAGCTAAATATCTTGTATGGAGTTCTAACGCGAATATTACTAATTTGAACGAGATTGATGTATAACCAAATAGGAGAAATAATCCAAATACTTTAAATAAATTTTATTTCTGATTCAAGAAGTATAGTTGATTACACGTTATATCTTTATGTATATGTAAATGTGTGTGTGTGTGTGTGTGTGTGTGTGTTTACTAACTTGCAATATTTGCAATAAATCAGCAAATTAGTCCAGCAAAATATCGTTTTCTATCTCGTCTCCTCCTTATCTCTTTCACTTTCCCTCTTCCTCCTCCTCTCTCTCTCTCTCTCTCTCTCTTTATGTAAGGATACACTCACACACATATAAACCCCACATACTTGAACATATTCTTGCTATATATACCAAAAGTTACATTAACAATCACGTGACTTTCATATTCGCAAAGAGATGAATATCATTAGATTTTATCAAGAAGAAAGTAATTCTTATTATTTTCCTTTAATTATCAAAAGAAGATAAAAGTCAATAACTTTAATGACAAAGAGAGGATTTTTAATTGTCATCTGAAAATATCAAACTCTCTCTCTCTCTCTCTTTTGTATTAATATCTACGATAAATGTAATATTTAACGAACCCTAATTGGCCGAAAGGTACCACGTGGTAAACATTTCCTGTTTAACAAGTATTTCACATTTAGTAGAAGAATTCTATCTGGTTATCGTACAGAGCTACACTTAAAAGAAGACCATTGCTAAATTATTTTTGTCAGATGACGCATTAATCTAAAAGTTGGTTATCAAGCTTTCATGTTAATTTCGTTTATAACACATCTATGACATTACAGTGGGGAAGGCCTATTAATAGGGATTTTTCTACATTTCATAATGGAAGTGAACGGGAATAACAATAGAGAACTGAATTGTTTTTAATAAAATCACAGTGAACGGTTTATTTATGCCTCATAGTCTTCTTAATCGTGTGAATCATGTGTAGTTGTTAAGGTTATTAAGAGTCGCTATTGCAGTCATATGTTAGCGAACAGGTTAATCAAATCAGTAATTTTGAATTTGGAATTTAATTGACTATATCGTGTACGAAGGGAAAGTTAATGAGTTTTCTCTTGTAATGTGAAGTTGCAGTGTAGAATGTGTCAACCTTTGGCAATTTTACCTGACATCTGAGTCACTAACCAATTAGGCTGTTTTAAATGCAGCCAGTCTGTTCTTATGAAAAACCAATTGAACTGAAGTCATCATACGTTAATTGTCGAGCGTGAATCAACATCATC
>NC_068985.1:38297422-38298155 GCF_001194135.2 Octopus bimaculoides
CCGGCGTGCTAAAGTTTCTGCCAATTCACCGCTATAATAATTATTCCTTCCTACTATAGACACACGGTCTGAAATTTTGTAGGAGGAGACCCCAGTGTTTCACTAGCACTTTATTTATCGACCCCAAAACGGGTGACAGACAGTCGACCTTGGCAGAACTCGAACTCAGAAATTAAGGACGGACGAAACGCTGCTAAGCATCTTGCCCGGCGTGCTAACGATCCTGCCACCTCGCCACCTTAACGACTATATAATAATATTAGCTTCAAATTTTGGCAAAAGGCCAAAAGTTTTGGGGATTGGTGTAAGATGATTATATCGACCTCAGAATTCAACTGGTATTAATCTTATTGATTCTGAAAGGATTAAAGGTAAAGTCGACCTCGGCGGCATTTGAACTCAGAGCGTATAGAGGGACGAAATACAGCTAAGTTTTTTTTTTTTCCCTTTTTTTTTTTTCGCCTAGTGTGCTAACGATTCTGCTAGCTCGCCTTCTTGCTGTCTGAATACTATTAATGATAAGTCTTTCTACGATAGGCACAGCGCCAGAAACTTGGGTTAGTGGGTAAGCCGATTACATCGATTCCAGTACTCTACTGGTATTAATTTTATCGACCCCCGAAAGAATGAAAGGTAAAGTCAATTTGAAGTCAAAGCGTAAGGCCAGACGAAATGCCGCGAAAAAGAAAGAAGAAAGAGGGAGGCGGAAGAAGAAGAAGAAGAAGAAGAAGAA
>NC_068985.1:38298353-38303242 GCF_001194135.2 Octopus bimaculoides
AAAAAAAAAAAAAACAAAAGAAAGAAAACAAAGAATAGAGGAATAAAGGAATGAACGGGTGGACCTAATTGTGGTTCACTGTGCTATTTGTGGAAAGTAGGATATGAGGACGGCTGTTTGTTTTTTTACAGAACCGACATGAAATCTTTTAGCGCACTAAGAAATAAATTGTAAATAGATGTAAATGTCCCAAGGAAATAAAAACCAGATTGAGAAACAAATGAATAAATGAATAAATGCATAAATAACTAAATATATATAAGCAGAATAATAAACAGCCATATAAAAAAATATAATCATTGAAATAATTTTTTTCATTAAGCCTGGTTCGGGAAAGAGGATATAAGTATTATCCCTCTTAAGATAACAAAATTCAACAACAATTTTTTTAATGTCAGAAATAGTTTTTAAAAAAATAGACAACAAACTCAACAATATACTTTAATATCTTATAACTTTTTTCTTTTTATTCTGTTGTTGTTTTAATTATAAATAGCGAGTATTATTTTAATTTTTTTATTTTTAGTCGAGTTGTCGTTTCGGTATTTTTTCTTTTTTATTTGTTTCAGTCATTTGACTGCGGCCATGCTGGAGCACCGCCTTTAGGTATGTGTTGTGTATTGTATATTCTATTTCAGCTTTTATTCGTTATTCTAATTTTTTATAATTATTAGTATGTATGTATGTATGTATGTATGTACGTACATATGTATGTATGTATGCATGTATGTATGTATGTTTGTATATGTGTGTGTGTGTGTATGTATGTATGTATGTGTGTACATGTGTGTGTGTGTATGTATACTCAATACTTTCAGTTTAGTAAAGTACATATCAAACTTTTATATGAAAACTGTAGACAGTAACTGCAAGCCTATACGTGTGATGTTTCTATTTACATATGTGTATACGTATATAAGTGGAGACTCATGACCTCGTGGTTAGAGCAGCGGACTCGCGGTCGAGGGATCGCGGTTTCGAATCACAGCCTGGGTGATGTGTGTATTTATGAGCGAAACACCTAAGCTCCGCGCGGCTCCGGCAGAAGGTAATGGCGAACATCTGCTGACTCTTTCGCCACATTTTTCTCTCACTCTTTCCTCCTCATCTAGCAGCTCATCTGCGACAGACCGGTCTCCTGTCCAGGTGGGGAACCTATACGCCAATGAAACCGGAAAACCGGCTTTCATGAGCCAGGTATGACTCGATAAGGAACAAACAACAATATACATACGTACATACATACACACTCACACACAAAAAGAAAATTGTATTCAGAACAAGTTATTGAATTTGTGTTCATTGAAAATCAGTATGTAACTCACTCCATTGCAATCCAGAGTTTCATGCTCTTGTGATACAGGCATGGCAGTTCGGACAATATTCAGTGAATGGGGGATGTGTCCATAACACAAAGGCTGGTCCAATACTGATTGGTCAAAGCAGCTCTACTAATTAGAATTTAGCAAACTTGTGGCGGATATGAGGCCGTATGGTTGTTTCCACTGTTTTCAAGTAAGCGAATATGTGTGACCCTGAAATATGTTCATCAACAAAGAGTTACTGTACGACGCTCGTTGAACCTTCAGTGCATACCTTTGATGCACTAAGCAGTGAATAAATCGGATGCTTGGAAGAAATCGAAAAGAAATATTTTCTGATGTCGAAAACTAGACAATACGTCTGATCCTCGGTTAATTGATATTGCAGGTTGTTTTAATATCTGGAACTTTTCAGTTAACCATAATCAGAATTTTAGGAACTATTCATGCGTGAAGTACCTTTGTCAAAATTTCTGCATGTTATCGCAATATGTTGCAATCTGCAATTCTCGTGTTTTGAAACAAAATGCGATACTGATGAACATTTTTCTTCTTTCCTCTAAATAAATATTGATGGTGTTATTAGTGACTTTGTATACGTTTACATCGAGTTCTGTACTATATCTATGAGTAGCATCTTTGGGTATTCTTCATAAAGATAATTTCCGATTATATTAGCGAATACAATCACGTCAACTCAAATCCACATTTTGCTTTCTTTATGGGACAACGCAGTGATACTTGTATATTATTTTCTCACCAAAGCCATGCAGCTGGCGCATATTATAACGTCTTGGTAAAAATGTTCCCGACAACAGATCTAAAACTCTTATATTTAATCCAGTTGCAAGGGTCCTAATTGTGACTGGAGTGGAATCTTCCTTCATTAATAGTGTTATACTTTAGTGTTGTGTCGACGCCCCCAAGAGAAGTAGAATCGACCAAGACATAAATAGAGGTAGTCTGACCGTGGTAGGAGTTGCCTGACTGTGGACTGACTGTTGAGTAGCCGTCGTGTAGCGGTTGAGTAGAGATCATTCGAAGGTGCTAGATAGCAGTAGCTTGAGACATAGCATTTAGATTTTCATAAGGTTAGAACTTGCGTGTTTTATGTCATAGAGTTCGGTATCATTAAATTGGTTCTAATTAATTTTACTCTAACTCTTCTCTTCGTATATTTGATAGTATTTAATTTAATCTATCCGTAGCATTGATATTCATGAGGGATTTTTAAGCCACTGGTAATATATGGTACCAGGGATGGTGCACTCCTTGATTGGGTTAAGTATAATAAAGGTCACAAGACTGACTCTAGTAACTCTATTATATCTCTCTTTGTGTCCATCAAAGGTCATGTTTTATGTAATACGAAAGATCGTGACGTAACTTTAACTTTCAAGAGTGCATTATTATATCCAGTTGTGTCTTACTGCTAGAGATAGATGGAAAGAAAGTTCACCATAGCAATTTCAGTGAATCTGGCAGATGTTTTGTTCTCGGCTTAATAACAGTAGTAATTTAATTCTTGGGCCCTAGTCTCTTAGTACGTTAAAATTTAATATCAACAGCACTAAGAATTTGCTTGCTAAATACTCCAAAATCACTTTTAGAAGGTTTGATTAACTTGTTTTGGGGACTGAAAATGTCGTTGACGACTAAAAACGATAACAAGTTTGCGCAAAATGATACCGTTTTCTAATTTTAACACAGAAGGTAAAATTTTATCATTTCAGAATTTTTTATAGAATGATAAATAATAATATTATTTACCAGAGATTTTTTTAATGTACAACGCTGTTTATATATAGCTGTGTATACCCACACACCCGTGTTTATGTGCGCACACACGCGCCTATACAGATATATATGTGTTTGTATTTATGAATATAGTGTTGCACTTTTGCGCTTATAAATAAAAAGAAAGTACTTAATATACATAAAAAATAGTGTGTATATCTGAGAAGCTGAAACGTCTAAATCTGTAACTGTGTTTTACGCTGACAGCTATATGACAGCTTGCTGCATCACAGTAGACACATCGTAAGACGCTTTAAATGTTTGGCGATAGAGATTTCTTTAATAGTCTTCCGCCACAAAATGAAAAGAAGAAACGTTATACAATGAAGCAATATTCTCTTTTACTGCCACAGACAAAATATGTCCTATATTTATCTATACACATACAAAAATAAATGATATTTCCATAGCAATATTCTATGTGTAATACTAGACCTGAAAACAAATGCGATGACTATTGCTAATGAAGCATTTGTATTGATAATTAACTGAATGTTATTTTCTGTCATAGTATGGCTGTCATTCAAAGCATAGCAAATGCATTCTATGTGAAATACACTATTTTAGCCATTTCTTATTTGGAAATTTCTCCATAAATATCGAAGGATGGATTTAAGGTTTGTGAATAGATAAAAACCTACGTTACAGATTTACTTCAGCAGAGATTAAGCTATGCAGTAATCATTCATTACCATGATGGTGGTCGAGCCTTTTATGTGAATTAAGACTGGCTACAAACCGGAAGTTGTAAGGAAGCGGTTCATAGCCGTATGCAAAGAAATGGATTAAAATATAACAGTAGATATAAATGTAAGTACAATTAATTTCTTAAATATAAGTATAGATTTAGATACCGGTAAATACTACCCCTCAAGCAGACCTAACTGCAGCATATTAATAAAGATTCTAACAATCCTAAGTAATCCTTACAAGCACATCCATCTTACCCTTTCATGATGTTCATAATTATGATGATGCATTAAAATACAGAGGCTTCAAAGTTAAAATACATTAGGGAGAATTTACGAAAAAAAAACCAACAGACAAAGACAGGTGGTGTAAACAACAAATGGACGTATTAGTTTAACGCTCGGGAATAGAGAAAGTCATTGACGTTTCGAGCTACGCTCTTCAACTGAAAGGAACACAAAGAAATAAGGAGAGAAACAAGGAGAAAAAAATATAAATGTAGTGGTCAGCTATCTATCATGGCGAATGCCGGACAGAAGGTTCACACAGGAGAGCTAATACAAAAACACATACATAACCACATAAATACAAACAGGAAACGAAATGTTATATGATGCAATCTTCCATACACTTTGTTCCATGATGTCAAGGTTTTTCTAAACTTTACATATACGTATTTCTCTGAGTTTCTTATTTATAATAACTACTTAATTAGAGATGGCGTCAAGATGGACTACAGTTGAATTAGAATCTTCGCTGCTTCCACACAACGGAGATAAACCTTTTAGTATTAACATGCAAAACTACAAGATGTAATTGCAACAATCCTAACATTTCTGAGAACTGCATGTGTCATTCCGAAGTATTAGTTCTTCAAACAAAGACGCAGGAGTGGCTGTGTGGTAAGTAGTTTGGTTACGAACCACATGGTTCCGGGTTCAGTCCCACTGCGTGGCATCTTGGGCAAATGTCTTCTACTGTAGCCTCGGGCCGACCAAAGCCTTGTGAGTGGATTTGGTAGATGGAAACTGAAAGAAGCCCGTCGTATATATGTATATATATATATATATATATATATAT
>NC_068985.1:38303363-38307340 GCF_001194135.2 Octopus bimaculoides
TATGTGTGTGTGTGTGTGTGTGTGTGTGTGTGTGTATGTCTGTGTGTCTGTGTTTATCCTCCTAGCATTGCTTGACAACCGATGGTGGTGTGTTTATGTCTCTGTAACTTAACGTTTCGGCAAAATAGACCGATAGAATAAGTACTAGGCTAACAAAGAATAAATCCCGGGGTCGATATGCTCGACTAAAGGCGGTGCTCCAGCATGGCCGCAGTCAAATGACTGAAACAAATAAAAGAGAGTAAAAAAGAGAGTAAAGACAGTGAAACAAGGGCTACATTAACATTAGTGAAAACCTCTCCAAAGAAATTTAGGTAACATATGTATACATTGAGGCATTCAAAGATATGTCTCACCTTCTTACAGTTCAAACATATCTAAAGTTTAAAACATGATAATATTCACAATTATAAATTTGTGTGGTTCTTTATAGAACAAGCTTCTCCAATGAAATAATGGCTCCAGAAATTGTGATTTTTGATTCGGCAATATATAATATCCTATTACAGCTTTCTGCAATTTCGAACAAAAGATCAGAATAGACGAATCCCCATTGACATTTATATTGAATATCATTTAAGAATCGATAACTCTCAACTAGGTAAAATAGTTTTATTTACTACATTTTGTATTTGATATACGCTGAAAGATGACCATAAACACGATCATAATTATTCATTAGCATTAATACTTCATCACAAATAGCTACCTTCCTGAGTCTTGTGTATTTTATGCATATGATGTTATATGCATATGATACGATAATGAAAAAAATATATTTAGAATGTAAATATATTTAGAATGTAAATACATTTTTTAAAGTATAATCATTAAACAGATGAATGTGTAACGCCTTATTTAACTTTGGAAACATTTGAATTACAACTGCTTATATTTCGATTTATATTTCGATTGGTTTCGAAATATTTTTCATTGTATATTGTCAAGCTGCTTCTTTATTTAAATCTTTTGAATTACAGACATATAGGGGCCCAGAGTTAAGTCTAAAAAACGTACATGCATACATAAATACATACATACTTACATACATACCTACATACATACATACATACAGACAGACAAACAGACAGACAGACAAACATACAAACAGACAGACAGACAAACAGGCAGACAGGCTGGCAGACATGCATACATATATACATGCGCTCACACACACATATGCGTCTAAGTGTACATGTTAGAGTATACGTTTGTGTGTGATTGTGTATGTTTGTATATATCTATATGAGCATTTATGTATGTGTTTATAAGAGAATGTTTATTTGTATTTGTATCATGTGCACAGGCACACACGTGAACACACACGTGAGACACACACACACACACACACACACACACACACACACACACACACACACACACACACACACACACACACAAAGATATATGTATAATCCCTGTTTAATAAAATTAAAGATAAAGAAGGATAGAAAGAAAGAAAAGGAAACGTGAGCTAAAAAATAAATGATCCTATCGAGCCAAATAAAACACCTGGAAACCATTTTGAAATTGTTTAAAATGTATAACGCCGAGAAGAAGAAATGAAATGTAAAAGAAGAAAAATATGTATAATAAGGAAAATATGGCATGTTCTGAACATAAGCCTTAAATCGTGTTTTGGAACAACTTTTGGCTGCAGTAAATTAATAATGGAAAGGATGTATATCTGTAAACAGGAGGACGATGTTTAACTGAATGAATAGAAAGCAGAGTGTTATTAGATGATTTTCTTTTTTAAATAAGAAAAAACTATGAAGCTTTAAAACGGAAACAAAAGCAGAAATATGCGTACAGACATTTCCAAATACACGAAGTTAGGATGGAGAGGAGAATTATGTTAGAAGGTACTAACTAACCCAAGGTGTCGTGCGCTGATATCGTACTTAAAACCACGTAATTGTGAACTTCCGGAATATATGCAATTTCTAGAAGCTTCTAGAAATTGCAACTAAATTTTTTTTATGTACATGCAAATTTGAATTCGTGAGAATTTAGAAACTTGAAAGATACGTAAAATATCAATGTTTTTTTGTTTTTTTTTTCAACGGTGGCACTCCAAGTAGATAAAGCTATAAAAACGAACTTGAAAATATTGGGTTTAAAAAAGTGATTTCATTTTCGTATATGCATTTATATGTTTGTGTGCTAACGTTTTCAAGCAATGTATATTGTGATATTCTTGAAAACTTGGAAACAAATGGAACAAGTTGATGTTAAAAATTGTGATGGTGATGATAATCAGTAGTAGAAAGAACAATTGGGTGAAGGATGGGGTGCAGAAGGAAGAGGAGAAAGAAGAGGAGGATGGAGTGGAGGAAAGTGAGTAGAATAGAAGTCCTGCAAAAACTCATTTTGATTATTATGTTGTTGATGATGATGATGGTGACGACGATGACGACGATGAATGCTAAAGTTTTATAAATATCTTTAGAAAAAATCCAGATTTCCAATATCCTATTATTATCCTACAAGAAAGCCACCATCATCATCATCATCATCATCATTATCATCTTTCTCCTGCACCTTTACCTCTCCCTCCTTTCCATCCTCCCCTCCTCCTCGTCTTCGTCATCTTTGTCATCATCATCATCATCTCCATTGTCACCACTACTTCCATCATCTTCATTATCATGATCATCATCATCATCATCTTCATCATCATCATCTTCATCATTATCATCTTCGTTATGATTTTCGTCACCATTGTCATGCGCATCATTACCATCACTATCACCATAATACCATCACCATCATCATCGTCATCACCACCACCATCACCACCACCACCACCACCACAACCACCATCATCATCATCATCATCGCCGCCACTATCAGTATCACTATATTCTACGTCAACATTACCATCACCTTTATCATCTTTAATATTTAATACATTTCATTTCATTTCATTTTTTTTTCCAATAAACGAATCGCCTCCAGACTGTATTAATTTTTTCTAAACAGTTTGCAGTAAATTTAGAAGCTTCTGCTTTTCTTGGTTGTATTGCTGTCGCTAATACCGTTACTATTACTGCTATTGTTGTTGTTGTTGTTGTTGCTCTTGTTGCGCTTCTTCTATTGCTGTTTATGTTGGTCTCTTTTCTGTTGCATTTATTACTCCTGTCGTTGTTGCGCTACGTTCTCTTGCTAATGCTTTCGAATTTCTTTAGATTTCTTTGCTGTTTGTTGTAGCAATGATATTTTTATTTCAATGATTTGGCGTTGCTGTTTATGATTTGGCGTTGTTGTTGTATATGATAAAGATACTGCAATTACAAAAAGCAGAACTATTAATGTTCTAGTTGTTGTTGCCGTTCATTTTTGCATTTCACAATTATCTATTGTGTTTATTTCGATATTATATAAACACATTTACGTACATGCACAATATGCTTTTTTAATGTAGGCATGAAGTAACAAATAAATAAACACACATACATATACATATGTACATTGTGTATACATGTATGTGTATATATATATATATGTGTATGTGTGTGTGTGTGTAAAGAAATGTATGTATGTGCATATATGCCTTTTTATATGTTTTCTATTATCATATTGAGTTTATGCGGGTTGACATTGTCTTGTACAGATCTAGCGCAATGTTGCTGTTTCCAACCAGATGTTTATTCTCACTGAGAAAGTTGGAATATTGTCTGAAGCAAATAATAATAAATACTGAAACACAGCAATGACCAGGTGGCAGAGTCGTTGGTGCGTCGAGAAGGTTACTTAAAGTTACTTGCTTTGAGTATTTCCTTTCTAGGTTCAAATCCCGTAGAGCTCGAGTCTGCCTTTCATCCCTCGAGAGGCGTTAAAATAAAGTACCAGTCAAGGACAGTGTGAAATGGTAATGATTAAAACACACACACGCACGCACACACACGCACACACACACACACACACACACACACACACACACACACACACACACACACACACACACACACACA